>NC_063044.1:70730036-71018699 GCF_018812025.1 Megalobrama amblycephala
TCGCACACTTCTTCGGGTTGGCCGTGAGCCCAGCCCCTCTCAGCGATCTCAGGACGGCTCTCACATGCTGCATATGCCGCTGCCAATCATTACTATAGATAATAATATCATCTAGATAGGCAGCCGCATACGCACCATGGGGCCGGAGAATTTTATCCATGAGTCGCTGAAAGGTAGCTGGTGCCCGGAACAGCCCGAACGGAAGGGTAACAAATTGGTGTAATCCGAACGCCGTCGTGAAAGCTGTCTTTTCTTTGGATAAAGGCGACAAGGGGATCTGCCAGTATCCTTTAGTTAAGTCCAGTGTCGAATAAAATCGAGCCGCACCGAGCCGGTCAAGCAATTCGTCCACCCGCGGCATTGGATACGCGTCGAATTTCGACACTGCATTCACCCTGCGATAGTCCACACAGAAACGGACCGAGCCGTCGGTCTTGGGGACCAAAACTATCGGGCTCGCCCAGTTACTGCTGGACTCTTCTATTACTCCCATCTTAAGCATTGCCTCTAATTCGCCCTGAACTACCTTTTTCTTGTGCTCAGGTAATCTGTACGGCCGGCTGCGAACAACCACGCCCGGCTCCGTCTCGACGTGGTGCTGAATGAGGTTGGTACGCCCCGGCAGGGGAGAGAACACGTCTGCAAACTCCGCTTGCAACTTAGATAGATCAGTGAGCTGGGAGGGCGAGAGGTGATCTCCTCCTGGGGTCAGAGCGAGGGATTGAATTTTTACATTCGCCTCTGGCCCGAGATCATCCTCCCCGCTAATCACCGTCGCCAGCATCACTGATTCTGCCTCATTCCATTTTTTAAGGAGATTGAGGTGATAAATTTGACGTGCCCCCCTCCTGTCAGACCGTACCACCTCATAATCGAGCTCGCCCACTTGCCGTGTAACCTCAAAGGGTCCTTGCCACTTTGCAAGTAATTTCGAACTTGAAGTAGGGAGCAATACAAGTACTTTCTCTCCTGGTGCAAATTTGCGTAAATTAGATCGTCTGTTATACAGCTGGCTCTGTTTGTGCTGGGCTTGTAACAAATTCTCCATTGATAGCCGCCCCAAAGTGTGGAGTTTTGCTCTCAAGTCCAGCACATACTGAATTTCGTTTTTGGCCTGAGATGGTCCATCCTCCCAAGCCTCCCTTAGGACATCCAGCACCCCGCGAGGCTGGCGTCCAAAGAGAAGCTCGAAGGGGGAAAACCCCGTGGAGACTTGCGGGACCTCTCGCACTGCGAATAACAGAGGTTCTAACCACTTATCCCAATTTTTGGCGTCTTCTTGCACGAACTTACGAATCATGGATTTAAGCGTGCGATTAAAACGTTCGACCAGCCCGTCCGTTTGTGGGTGAAAGACGCTGGTACGAACCGATTTAATGCCCAGTAATTCGTACAGTTCGCGTAACGTGCGTGACATAAACGCCGTGCCCTGATCAGTGAGGATTTCTTTTGGAATCCCCACTCGGGAGATTAAACGAAACAGTGCATCCGCAACACTCTTAGCGGAAATGTTGCGGAGCGCCACTGCCTCAGGATATCGCGTTGCATAATCAACAATGACTAATGCAAAGCGATGTCCCCTTGCTGATCGTTCTAATGGCCCGATGAGGTCCATACCAATTCTTTCGAAGGGGACCTGCATTAATGGGAGTGGGCGCAATGGCGCTTTTGGGGTGGCCGGTGGGTTTACCAGCTGGCATTCACGACAAGACGCGCACCACCTGCGTACATTCTCGTGAATGCCCGGCCAGAAGAATCGGGTCATGAGCCGATTTAGTGTCGCCGTCTGTCCTAAATGCCCCGCCATCGGATTAGAATGAGCCGCGTGGAAAAGCATTTCCCTGCGGCTCTTTGGAACTAATAACTGGGTTGTATCCTCTTTTGTCTGAGTGTCTTGGGTCACTCGGTACAACCTATCTTTTATAATCGCGAAATATGGATAAGCAAGCGGACATGCAGGCTGGAGAGGCTGACCATCAATCATACAGACCTTTTCAAACGCATGTTTTAGCGTCTCATCCTGGGACTGCTCCAGGGGAAAATCATCGCGCTCCGGAAGAATTAGTCTTCCGGCTTCACTCTGTTCCCCTGCAGCAGCGCTCTCCGGTCCCTGATCAGTCTCTCCCGCCTGCACTCGCGCCTGCCTACCCCGCATTTTCTTTTCCCAAGAGGCATCCGAGCATAAATAACCCAATAATTGACTGAACGCCGGCCAATTTGTTCCCAAAATTATCGGATGCCGGAGGTGCGGGTTAACTGCAACCTCAACACTATGCTTTTGTCCCCGGGATTTAATTATGACGGGCATTACAGGATATTTCACCACATCCCCGTGCACACACCGAACCCCAACCATGCGGCCTGTATCCAATGCCCCAGATGAAATCAGGCTTTGATGGACCGAGGTTTGGTTACAGCCAGAGTCCACCAAGGCCTGATAGGTACCCCCCTTGATACGCACAGGTATCTGGTACTCGCCAGCTTGACCAGGGGCAGCTTGTGGACGGTCGGGGATCCGGATCATGGTCCCAACTTCCATAACCGGACCTTTATCCACAAAATGATCCGGGTCCCCACACCGCCAACAAGCCGGCCCAGACCTGCCCGCCGCTCCTGTGGCAGAGAGTGGGCTGAACGGCTGACGCGGAGAAAGGGGAGAAGCAGGAGAGGGGCCCGTCCCGGCGGCAGTGAGTCCCGCCCCCCTGGGGTCCATAGAGCGCCGTTGGGGCCGTCCCGCCCCGCCCCCGGGGCGGAACGCGAGGTGGGCCGGGCGGACGAGACCTGGGAAGAGGGACAGGTCTAGAGAGAGAGGGGGACAAAAGAGAAGGAGAGAGAGAGACAGCTGGAAGGGGTTCGCCGACCCCTTGGCACGCCACCATGTGGTCCTCCGCCAATTGGATGGCTGAGTCCAGCGACGTGGGGCGGTGGCACTGGACCCACTCGGCCGTCTTCTCCGGGAGGCGAGTGATGAACTGCTCCAGCACCATGCGATCGATGGCCAGATCCACGTCGCTTCCCTCAGCCAGCAACCATTTGCGGCACGCGTCCCGGAGCTGTTGGGCCACCATGAAGGGCCGGCCGGACTCACCCAGGTCGAGGGAACGGAAGCGTTGTCGATGTTGTTCCGGGGTCCGGCCAACCCGATGGATGATGGCCCGCCGCAGGTCGTCGTAGACCAGGAGGTTCTGGACTGGCAGCTGCTGTGCCGCCACCTGTGATTCACCCGAGAGGAGCGGGACCAACCTCATAGACCACTGGTCCCGCGGCCATTCACACACTTCGGCGGACCTCTCAAAGAGCTCGAGAAAAACTTCTGGATCATCCAGTGGGCCCATTTTATTTAACGGCAGGTGGGCAGGCACAGCTGGCTGCCCGCGGGGCTCCCGAAGAACCTCCCGGTCAATCCAGCTCCGGAACGCCTCGCGGTCCTCCTGCTGGGTCCGGAGGATGGCTTGGTAACACCGCTCCTGGTCTTGGCGCAGACCCAGCAGGGCCTGTTGTTGCTCTTGGTGCAGGACCGCGAGGGACGCGATGATGTCCGCAAATGGGGTGGAGGACGATGGCTGCATGGCGGCGTACTCCCGTCTTCCTTCCCGGGTTTCGGCACCAGTGTAGTACAGTTAAAGTTCGTGACTGGGAAGGAAGAGGTCTGGGTCGACGAACAACTGCTGACTGAGCTTTTATTGAGAATAAAGTTCAACAGAAAGGCTGTGTAGAGCGCAACAACATCAACATAAACATCCACAAAGGGCTTCACTCCAGATTCGGTAGTCACAATCCACAAGGGCTTCACTCTAGATAGCGCGCTGCGCCTCAGTCAGCAGTTCCCCTCTCTCTCACCAACTCCTGCTTCTCACGGCGTCTTATCCCGTCTCCGCGCCAATCACTAGAATGAGACACAGGTGTTCGTGATTTGTAATCAACCCACTCACTTACCAAGCGTCTCCCGCTATTCTCTCCGGTTGCAGACCTCGCTGAACCACGCCCCCCTCGCCACAAGGGGATAAGAACTTGTTTGATTTTTCTGAGCCCATTGGATATTTGTTCTTGTTTTAATCATAAACACTTCATTTTAGTCATTTTGCTTCTCTAGTAAATGACATTTGCACTGGAAAAAGGGCCAATAATAATAAAAATATATTTTTTTTATTATTATTATTATTTTTTTTGCAATTTGATCAAAATGTGAAGTAAAAGTTATTTCTATATTTTATTGTTTGGAGATCATTTGAAAAATGTGGATAACCAAACAGTTGTGGGGCACCATTGACTTCCTTACTGTGAAAGTCATCATGTTTGGTTACCCATATTCTTCAAAATATCTCCTTCTGTGTTCAACAGAAGAAAGAAACACATACAGGTTTGGAAAAACTTGAGGGTGAGTAAATGATGACAGGATTTTCATTTTTAGGTGACCGTTATGCTTTATTTTATTTATTTATTAAATGAAAAAGTAATGGAGATCTGTTGTATTTTCAAACTTCGAAGCATTGCTAATACAAGACATGTAGACATTTATAGACCATATTGATGTATTTTGTTCACTTCAGTTAGTTCCTTAAATTAAAAAGATCTTCAAAAAAAAGTCTTAAATGTACATTCATAAAACCTGCAGAAACTCTGCAAATACTTCATAATGTGAATCCTTAACATTTATTATATGATGATTTTTTAAAGTATTTTATGTTCATGTTTTATATCATTTTTACTATGAACTTTGTTGATGTAGTTGTTACAGCAGTAAACTTTAATCTTCAGACAACATGCCTAAAAATATTGACAGATATTTAGAGTTTGAGGCACAGCATGTGAACTGGATATACATGAGCTGCACTGTGTTATATCTGTGAAATGATTTATGACCTCTGACCTGGAGAACAACATGATGACCTTCACACGGTCAGTGTTGGGATTGACAGCTGTATTCAGGTGCTAAAATATATCTGATATTAATGATTGATCTGTGAGCCATGTGTGATGTCTTTATCTTTTTAGTTAAAACACATTCCAGGACATGTGCAACCACATCGAGGCCCATAAGAGTATTTCCGTGTACGTTTTAAATGAATGCTTACTTTTCTTTTCTGATTTCCTTTCAGTAAATTCACTTTTTTAAAAATTTTTTATTCATGAAACTGAAAGTGTAATCCTCAGACTTTATTAAAACAGTAAAATCTGTGGCTTTGACTCATTTTATACTCATAATATAAAAAATAATGTATTCACCTTTATGTCACAGTCATTCCAAACCCCCAAGCCAGAGTTTTTACACTCTCTTATCTATTATATATCTATTCCATAGAATGACAAGACAGCTTTGTGTCATGTGGACTGGACTTTAGTTTCATGACCGTTAAGAACGTATGTTCAATATAGTGTGAATATGGGTAGTATGAATGAAAATCAGACATATCTGCCATGTTGTTACGGTCACATGACCTGCCAGCATCAGTTGCGTTGCTTTACTGCCATTCATAAATCCTTTCCCATGGCCTCATGGGATAGTAAAGGGTCCATCGAATGCGCACTTCAGAATCTTGCAGGGAGTACATCCAGGTACTTTTTGCCTAGTTTTTCGAAATACAATGAATTCAAACATCCTGTTTTGCCGTTTTTAATTTTCCCGTATAGTAGGGAAGTATTTGATTTCGAATGCACCATTGGAAAATGGCAGTTCAGCTATAACCCTAATCAAACACACCTGAACCAAATAATTTGTGTTCAGGGTCACTTAAGGGTTGAAGCCAGAAATTGAAGTCTTCAAAACTATTTGCCATGTACACCAGAAAAGACTGGAGAAATTAAAAGTATTATGAGGACCAAAAAGAAAAATTTGACCCCCTTCCCAACTCCTCCAAATGTTTAAGATAAACCGCTTTGATGTTTAGAATGTAGATGTAATGCAGCAGACATATTTTAGCTGAAATTGAGCAATAATTGCTGTAAAATGCAATGTTCAATATAACATTGTATTAGACTGAAGAGATTTCAGATATTGTTTGAGTCACATTCAAAAATGCTTAGTGTATATTTAAAATTAAATAAGGAAACAAGGTTAGGAAAGCCTTTTGAATTCATTCCTCAAATACCTAAAATACCATTTGTAACCTTCCATTATTTACAGCTTACTTAAAAAAAAAAAAAAGCCTTAAAAAGAACAAAAACAATTGACATACCAATCTATGAAAATTGTAGTAATATGGGAGCATTTCAAATAACCCAAATAGTGAAAGTGATTGAAGTAAAAGTTAATAGCCAATGACCAATTGATCTGCATTTCAGCCATGTTGTAAGGAACTGAAGTCACAAACTCATGAACACTGCGAAAGTTTGAGACTTCCATCTTAGAATAAACTTTAATCCACAAACAGGCAACACAAAAATCACGGATTGTTTAAAAACAAGTTTTATTTGATTCATGTTTTGTGGCCAGTACTACAGCACAATCATGGACAGGGGGATGCGTAGGTCGTCTCAAACTGATCACCTGAAAGAGGACAAGAAATTAACTTGAGCATACAGGCGATTCTACAGGAAATTCAGCCAGACGGATGAGTCTGTGATGGTATACTTGTCTGATAGTAGTCATAAACGTTGATGACCGCTGGCTTGAGATTTTTCACTGCAAGAACCTGATTCAGTCGTAGAGTGTAAGTTATGGGGAATTGTTTGAGAACCTGCAAAACAGAAAAGATCAACAGCAGCACATATACCACACTCAAGATGGCAGCTAGTGAATATACCCAGTGTACAAAGTCTCACCTCTTTCAGATAAACTAGAACACGATCATCTTCAGCATCAACCCGCTCCACTAGCGGGGCAAACGATTTGGGTGGAGATCCAAGCTGATGAACATGCACAATGACATGCATGATTACATCTGAACGAGCTTCAAGAATCTTGGGATTTTACAAGACATCCTAACATACAAACCAGTGACGTATCTGCCGTGAAGCCAGACAGGAGTTTAGTGTCCACGATAACCATGTTAGTACTTTCTTTTGGACCATTGTAACTGAATGAAGGGGAATAAAGAGGTTTAGTCAATAGGGACAAGAAAGCAACTTTCAGAGCAGTAGAGCCATAAACATGAGCTGATTTTAAGAGTCAAATCTGTTCTTACTTCACGGTGAAGTTCAACATGAGATTGGCTCCAAGCGGTCGGCAGTCTCCCTTCACCTTTGCTTCGACACTCAGTGCTCTGACAACTTTAATAGGTGTCGGGATGTTGTAGAAACATGCGATCTATGATCGCAAAGTAAAACAGAATTAGGACGTGCAACAAACAGAAATGGAGGGGGTGAAGATACAGACCTGCACAGACACACAGGAGGACCCTGATGCTTTAACACTATATTTGCCAGTAATGTTCTTCAGCGGCTTCTCCTGATACAGCAGCCTGTTGTCCCGATTCACGGTGAAGCTATAAGACTCTCCTCCTGCCACCGAGGACTGTACAGTAACAGTACTGGAGCCATCCACACTGAACACTTTAGCAGCATACACAGACAGGACATGAAGAGCCACCACAGTGTCCTAAATACAAGCACCAGATTAAAAACTCCACTCATATAAATGATTGAGGTCATGTTTGGTGGTCAGAGGTACCTGGGTGGAGGTGAAGCCTCCATAGGGATTCTGCTGGGTCACGAGCCAGTTGACAGTGCGGTTAGCATAGCTCAGAGTTGCAGTCGTGAGAGGCTGTTTAGTGAGAACCGCTAGCAGCACATAAGAGCTGATCTCCACCGCCAGAGTATCACCAGATGAAGTCCGAGACCAATGGAGCTTTGAACCTGAAGACAATACGGAGGGCAGAAAGTTGATGTCAAAGAACCTGATGAAGCAACATCAAGAGGCTGGTAAAGTTCACCTTCAGAAATGGCATTATCGTTTAAGGAGGTTAAAAGCTGTGATTGAGTGCTGGTCTCCCCAGCAAGACTGAAGGTGTAGGCCAGCAGAGCTGTAACGTAAGTGTTTCTTAAGTTCCCAACGACAGGCCTCAAGCATGACAGAGCGTTGGTGATGACAGGATCCTGAAAACCAAAGCAAGCGTCAAGATTACAGTCAGAACAAGGTCATCTGCAAGGAGTTCATACAATTACTGGAGTTTTTACCGTGGTGGGGACACCTATTTCAAGCAGTGATGCAATGATGTAGGCAGTCATGGTGACATTATCATCAACTCCACCCTAAATCACCAGTATATAAAAGTTTAGAACAGTCTCAGCCTTTTAATACATTGTTATGGACCATTTGAAGAAATATGTGACCACCTTCATTTCATAGTGGTACAAAGTTCCCTGCTGCATGAAACAGCCATCTGAACCCTGCTTGCTGATCAACCAATCCTTTGCGCTCTGCAGGACATTCGGATCAATGAAGATAAATTGCCTCGCTAGACCAAAAGTCCTCAGGACAAAGGCGGTCAACCTGGTCATGGAGAAGTGGTCACAAACTGAACTTACAAACCGCTGGTGCCACCACAGACTACACACAACAGAACTGTCATACTCACCATGTATTTGATTCATCAAAACCAAATGTGCTATATGAACCATCATTGTGCTTGTAGTTCAGTTGTCCTTGGTATCCTGTTCAGGTAAAAAAAAAAAAAAAAAAAAAAAAACACAAGAAATTAGACATGCTCCACTGGTAAGAACTGAACGTCCTTAGAACTTAGCATTCAGTTTAAAAAATAAATTTTATTAATTTCTAAAGCACACTTCAAAACAGGTTGCAACCAAAGTGCTGTACATTCTCCTTATAGTGGACTTCAGTGGTCTCTCCAAATGGTTGAAGATCATTGCAGCTTCAAAACGATACCAGAAGAGGAATAAGAGTCTTATCTAGCGAAACATCATTTTTGAAGATGTAAATGTATATGCTTTATAAACAAGTGATCGCCTTGCACATGCTTAGGCTTTCCCTATTAGGGAAGGCGTAGGACATACAGCGTAAGATTTGTGTTTATAAAGCATATACAATTATAGACAATGACAGATGGTTTCTCTAGATAAGACCATTATTCCTCATCTGGTATTGTTTAAAGTAGGGCTGGGCGATATATCGCATGCGATTGTCACGCGCATTTCGTCAATAAAGCTGGTTCCCTGATTACCGCTAAATCGGCATCACCTGCTTTCAAATGGAGTGGCATTTAATAGACAGAGCCGTAGATCACTTACAAGCTACGCAATATCGCGTTCATTATCGCAGATGAATCGCCTTCGATAATGAACGTGATATTGCGTGGGTTGTCAGTGAACTACGGCTCAGTTTATTAAATGCCGCTCCATTTGAAAGCAGGTGATGGCGATTTAGCGGCAATCAGGGAACCGGCTTTACTGACGAAATGCGCGTGACAATCGCATGCGATATATCGCCCAGCCCTAGTTTAAAGCCCTTTGAAGCTGCACTGAAACCAATTTTGACCTTCAACTGTTTGGTGCCCATTGAAGTCCACTATAAGAGGAGAATAATCCTGGAATGTTTTCATCAAAAACCTTAATTTCTTTTTGACCGAAGAAAGACAGACATGAACATCTTGGATGACATGGGGGTGAGTAAATTATCAGGAACAATTTTGAAAGGGAACTAATCCTTTAAGACAAAGAATACATACGAGTTCTTAAAGCACATTTAAAATGTAGAAACAGAAGTGGAAGATCTAGTATTGAAAGGCAGACTGTTCCAGAGTTGAGAAGCAGCCACAGAGAAAGCCCGGTCACCATTAGTTTTATAACATGAGTGAGAACAGAAAGAAATTGATTGGCTGAGCGCAAGGATCTTGAGGCACTGTATGGGACAAGATCATGTATATACTGGACCAGCAAGTCCATGCAAAGCTTTTTAAAAAAAAAAAAAAAAAAAAAAAAAAAAAAAAAAAAAAAAAAAAAAAAAAAAACACACACCTTAAAAGCAATCCGGGACATAACCGGTAGCCAGTGGAGAGAGGGATGCACAGGAGTAATGTGTTGATGCATTTTAGTGCCAGTCAGTAGCCTGGCTGCCACGTTTTGAACAGTTTGCAGTCGATGGACAGTTTAATTAAACCCAGGTATAGAGTATTACAGTAGTCCAACTCTGAAGTAATAAAAGCATGAATAAATTGATTGTCATCCACACCTCTCTGAAGGTAGCCCATGGCTCTCTCTCGGATGGCTGCAGTGAGCTGCACTGTCACTTCCAGGTACTGCAGAATGTAAATATTGGGAGCAAGAACACCCATATTCTGTTCTCCGCAGCCATACGGCATCCGTAATAACCTATCCAGATTCTTCAGTGCACGACCTAATAGGTCTCCTATGAGGGGAAGACAAACAAGAGGTCAAGCCAAAAACCTACATCAGAAGCCCAAGTGATTCTGGTGAATGTCAGTGTTTGCTTCAATGAACCCCTTTACCAAGGACTGAAACGGAGCATTTGGCTGATCCCTGGATCATGTTTGTTGGAAATGTCAGAGTCACGTCTTCAGAAAGAACATTTCCTGCAGACCGAACAGAAGAGCATTGAGCATCGGCTAATGTTTGGCTGTACAGAGAGAGAATGTGTTTGGGAATCACTGATTGCAAACAAACCCTTTGGACACAGTAACCAATTCTGGGTGTTTGTTCTCTCAACTCCTTCAGGCTACATTTAAAAAAAAAAAAAAAAAAAAAAAAAAAAAAAAAAAAAACACACACACACACACAACAACCACACATCCCATCAGTAAAAAGCACAATGCACTACATTATCCATAAATATGGTGAACACACAAATTCAAACTCAAGGTGGCTGTTTAACACTCACCAGGACAAGTAGACTTTGAGTGACTACATCAACACGTCCCCTTGTTGGCACGGTCACAACCTCATTGCCACACAGAGTCTGGGATTGTTCAGCTGAAGCATTGACCGTCACATTGACAGCTCCTACAATGACAGAGGTAGCGAGTTAGAATACGTGATAAAGCATTTTAGTTGTGATCGTGATTGTGCAGCCCTATAGGGAGTAACACCTCAAACATTTCAAATTAGAGACAGACGGCCAAAAACTGACCGAGAACAGAAGCTGCGAAACCCCATTTAAAGGTTTTTCTCCCATTGGCACAGAGACAGGATGAATAAGGATCATTCAATGGTTTTAGAGTAAAGGCCGATGACTGAGCTGGAGTTACTCGAATCTGCCGAAGAACAACAGTGCACATTAAGCAAAGACAGGGATCTTCTGTATAAACTGTAGATCCATTATAAATATAACATACCATGATGCATTTGGACAGATAGCTGAAGACCGTGGCCTTCAGCTCAAAAGACTCCCCACGGACGATGGAGTACGGCAGGGAGAGCTCTAGGAAGAAGGGCTGGAAGACGGTCAGCCGAGCAGGAGGAGCCAGACCAAAACCTTTGGAGGACAGACAGAACGCCTCCGTCTCCCATGTGGTGATGGTGTCAGGAACCTTGAGGGGAACTTGTGTGGATCCAGTAGCTCTGAGGAACATACCAGAAAAGTACAAGTTAGGTAAAAGGGGATAGGAGAGAATTGTGGCTTTAGATGGTGTCAACTGCAGAAATAAAGACATGCTTCACTAACCCCACTTCAGCAAGTTGCCAGATCCACGTTTCTGGAAAGTAAGTCCTGACGGTCACATCATAGGTGGCGCTGCTATCACTACTTTCTGCTACTGGAGCAGGTTCCAGAGCAGGGGGCATTGCAGGGGCCATGGCAGCCTCTGCAAATGGCTGTACTCCCCCATAGTACACTGAAGCAAAAAGACATCAAGACTAGAATTTCTTGCTTTGTAGCTTCAGAACTAAAATGCATGCAAAAAGGATCAACAATCCCTCATTGCATTTATATTTGCATACTTAAATCCTCCACCACAACACTAAACAACTTGGAGAACAAACAGGAAAAACCTTAAGTTCACCAAGTCATTTTCATAGGAAAGAGAAAACAAAAAAACAAAAACAAAGTCCAACTGTGTAGACCTACTGGGGAAGTGTCGAAAATATGTCAGGTCTTTGTACGTCAGGCAGACAGGTTCGCGTACATTCAGATTTGTTGCAAGCTTCATCCCCACACTCTGCCAGAGCAACAAGACAAAAACAGATGAAAATGTAATCAAGGAGCCTGTTGGATTCAGTGACTACATGGTCATGAATGTTTTCTACCATGAAACTTGTATAGGCATGATCTGTAGGAACAGCTCGACGGAGTCGAAACCTCAGGCACTCCTGTTCATCCTCAACGCCGTATGGATAACCTGATGACAATCGCACAGGTTGCATGTCGAACACCTAGGTTCATAAAATACAGTTAGTCACGTAAAAAGTTTAATATAAATGCACTACCACTTTGTCCGTTACGGTCACATTGATACAATTATGGTTTTAAATGGAATGGCCACATAAGAGATTTGCCCTTTATATCCACCAGCAGGAGACTCAAATCCTGAAGTTATACCTGGATGTCAAATCAAGTGCAACAATAAAACTGGTACCATTTCAGCACTCAGACGTCTTCCTGGCTCCATGATCTGGATGCTCTGATCTACAGCACTGAGGCCACACAGAGATCCTGCTTGAGCAGAAACGGTCAACACGTTTCCCTCACCAGGAACAGCTGTAGCAGGAGAGAACTTCAGAGACACCTAGAACAAGGACCAACACACGCTGTAGGACACGTCACCATTCCCCACTTGAAGCCAAAAGATAGTGCACATCATACCTTGTTTTGGAAACACTTTTCAGTGTTAAAAGATGCAGTACCAACAACTACACTCTCACTGGGCAGAACGCAGTAGACCAGAATCTGCACCGCTGGAGCCATGTCAACACTGACAGACAGCTGGAATGACACGGAGCCACTCGTGACTTTATTAGAAGCCCTCGCTGTGACTGTCTGAAATCCATGGAGGACGATCACTCCTCTGGACAAGACCTGACAGAAGACAGAAAACCCAGTGCATTAAGTGTGCCACACAGATCAGAACAGTCAGAATGTTTTGATGTCTACTCACCATATAGATGATGTCAGCATTGTAGTTGCCAGTTTCTCCAACAAAAGAATATTTGACCGTCACTGGAAGCGCAGCACCACATTTCAACGGCTGCTCAAGATTCACTATAGTCAGTTCACTGAATGTTCGGCTGTCAGGAGTAGCAGATCGGCGCTGAACAAACCTCATATCGGTACTGTAGTATGGCGATTTATAATTGTAATTATCCGCTGGAGTTGCACTTGCCTGTGGAAACAACGAATGGAATTGAATTCTTGCTAGAGAAATCACCATTTAAAATAACAAAACATACCCTCAGATTCAGATCAGCTTCAATATTAGAAGTATTGAGAGAGAACGTGGCCAGACCATTCTGGTTTGCGGTCAGATTTAGCAGCAGTTCATAAGGCCACCTGTTAACATCCAGGAGATATAACGCTTTGTTCGCAATTGGAGTCCCATTGAAAAAAGATGCTAAGATCTGTTGGGAAAAGAAAAAGGTGAGGAAAGGGAACCATTGTGAAGGCTACTGCAGCAGGAGGAACTTTTACTTGCCTTTCCATTAATCATTGAGCCAGGTTCAAAATACTCCGGGAGCTCCACAAATGTGACCTTTCCGACTTCAAACGTAATGTACACATTTGTGAATTTTGACAATTACATCTGGGAGGAAAGAGAAACAGCACTAACATGAAGACACACCAAATAAACTTGCAGACATGAGTCACTGGTTCAAAAAAGCCAATAGCTCACCTGTTCCCTCCTCAGTGAGGTTAAGGTTAACAAGAAACAAATCTTGCATGAAATTCTCAAATTTGGTGTTGAAAAACACTGATGTCCTAAAGGTAAGGGAGGCGCATCCCGTGACATTCATCTGGTAGCAGAACAAATATTCACATTCAAGTCAAGCACATGTCAAGTCAAGAAAAAAGAAACTTCTGTCTGACAAGTCACACCTTTACAGTTTTATTCAGGCACTGGCGGGACACGCCTGGAACGTCAGCATATTGAAAAGGCTCACGGCACACTTCCACAAACACTTGACCAGGTACAGGTTGGCCATAAGTGTATCTGGGAAACATCACAAGGAACAAGATCAGGAACAGACAAACCACAAGACAAGAAAATAAGAGCCTCACTCACTTGGCACAAGCCTCAACTTTCAGTCCCACATCTGCAACGCTGTATGTCTGTGGTGCGTTTACAGTCACATCAAACTTGGGCAAAACTAAACCAGAAGCAAACTGCTTAATTACCTCAGAGCTGCAGTTGGGTCATTCTTCATTTGTGGCGGCAGATGGTGTCCCTCTACTTTACAAGTTGAAAAACTTTAAATACCAATAAATTCTAAAATTGTTGCATGTTTGTATTCTGTAGAACAAACAATTTGTGCACTATTTTTGTTTTAAATTACATAAGTTAGAAAGATTGCATTTGTAACAAAATACGCATGTTCCCGCCATACCTCACAGAGGTATCATGGAATGTAATTGCAACAATATTACATTTAACAAATAAAGTGGTTAAATTGGGAATATAGATTTTATTTAACATACAATAGTATTAAATTGTTAAATGAGAGATAAAAAAAAAAAAAAAAAAAAAAAAGGAGTAGTGTCCCCCAAA
Source organism: Megalobrama amblycephala (assembly GCF_018812025.1). Classification (NCBI taxonomy): domain Eukaryota; kingdom Metazoa; phylum Chordata; class Actinopteri; order Cypriniformes; family Xenocyprididae; genus Megalobrama; species Megalobrama amblycephala. The sequence continues at coordinate 70,744,646 of NC_063044.1, forward strand.
TTCATGTCTGTGGTATTACAACAATGGATGTCGCCCCTTTAAGAAAAGGGGGAACTCTATTTGGACTTCCTGTGTGTAAAGGTCATTGCAGGTGCTGACTGATCTGAGGGGTGCATCAGGGGCACGTTCAAGCTCAAACCAGTGCGCAACGTTTTGCTACGTTTTCCGGGTTGAACAACATGTTTCCTGGAAACGGTGTGCAACAGGTTTGAGATACATTTTCTCTTGTTTGGTGGGTGTGTCAGAAATGACAGGATGTATACGAGCGGCAGGATGTATATGAACCACGCGGTATTAAAGAGACATCCTGCACAATGAGTATTAATGTAATATAAAAATACTATACTTATATATTTTGCTATTGTATTGTGAAGTGACACTTTAATAAATTTATATTCTCCTCTGATTATATAGTGGTAGGCTAAATATTACAATAGCACAACAGTGATCATCAATAATGATAAGCCTAATACTCACAATAAAAATAATATATCATAACAGTCTCAGAGGTAAGAAATGGATTATCCTTCACCTGAAATGTTTGTCTTTTCATGCTGAAATGAGAGACAAATGTTGTATCACAATTAAAAGTTCCCACAAATCCCTTTACTCGATTGGGATGTTCTCTTTTATTCTGGATGGCAAGGGCAGTGACTGTAACAGAGCGTATTTTGAAGTATTAAACATCTTTATACCGATTTCATCAGGCTCTGAAAATTCTTCAAAAAGAACACAAAGAATGGCCTTCTCAGCTGCCATAGTTGCAACTCCTGCGTCATCAGAACAGGGTGTTCAACGCACCACCGTTTCCGTTTAAAAAACGTTTTGCAACATTTTGTCGGGGTTGAACGCAGCCCAGGAGTACATTCTTGTCAAAATTTAACTTTAAGAATTTTAATAATTTCATGTGTCACACTTTATTAGTGTCTGTGGTGTTATGTTGATAAGTTGCAGGGGGTGAGATCTGCTGGGTTACAAACATTTTTCCAAATATCTTCCATTGTGTAGGCCTACAGAACAAAGAAATTTATACAGGTTTGGAACATCATGAGGGAGTATGATAATTTTCATTTTTTTGTTGAACTATCCCTTTAAAAAGGAGTGAGAAACAGGTTCCAGGTTGTTTTAGTTATACATTTTTAATAAAGTTTTTCTCTAAATTTTCTTTTATCAGAGTAGACACTTCTTGTAATCCTACTTATGATGAAATTCATTATTTTGCTCAAACTTTTAATTGTTAAACTTTATTCAATATGAAGCCTGTGGTGTTACTTCAAAATGTATCTGAAATTTTTCCTACAAAGCCATTTTAATCTTATAATTTAATGTTTTTAGACTGTAAGGTGGTTTTAATCTCTTAGAGTAAAGACTATAAAAGGTTGCACGGACCATTTTTCCTGTCTTTTTTGATGCATTTAAAAAAAAAAAAAAAAAAAAAAAAAAAAAAAGTTTTGGCAAAAATAGGAGCCAAGATGAACAATTAAACATTTCTTTTAAAAATAAAAAGTCCTTTAAAAAAAAAAAAAATAATAATAAAAAAAAAAGTATCCATCCATCCCTACCTAAAGTTGCATACGCTTCAATTTTAACGGATATAGCATATTAAAATAATTTTAAATGCATAGCAATACATTTTATTAAAAGAAAACAAGAATTTTTACAATTTCTGCCTCTTATTTGCCACCCCAATTGAAGAATGACCCACTTGTACTTTTGCACTTTAACAATGACTTACCATATTTTTTCACCTCAAAAACCTGGGAGATCTCTCGGTCACCAATAAAAGCCTTTAGTGTGTACATCCCTATCTGAGCCTCTGGGTTCAACTCATGAGAAAGCTGCAATATCCACCTCGTTGAGGAAACGTTTGTCCACTGACCAATCCGGTTATTATTATTGTCCTATTTGAAAAAAGAAAAAAAAAAAAAAAACCTCAAGAAAAACAAACCAAACAAAAAAAAAAAAAAAAAAAAAAAAAAAAAAAAAAAAAATCCAGAAACGAAGCATCAGTGCCATTTAAAGACTTGCACCAGAGCAAATTCTCACCTCCACCACCACCAGACTGTACTGTAAGACAAAAGCAGTAAAATTAGACATTTACATTGCATTCATGCTGATGAAGAAACAGCAAGAAGAAAAAAAAAAAAGAAAAGAAAAAAAAAAGCTGAATATGACGACAGATAGATGAGATCTTACCATTGCATCAAGGGGCACAAGTGTGGCATTCATGGTCACAACTCTAAAATTCACTGCAAAAGGTAAAAATGCCGATAAACACTCACATCTATTACATAATGCACTTGAACATGTAGAAAGTCCATTACACTACAAGTTCTGATCGCTTCTCATTTTCAATCAAGGGTCATTCACAGCTCACCCGTTTGTCCTGGATTGTAGATGGGTTTGTCTGTTTGGATGAAGGTCAAAGGTAGGTAAGATCTGAACATGACTTTCCTCTCTTCGGTCATTTTGAAGACCCTTCCTTGAACTACCACCTTCAACTTCTGCACTGATTCTCCATCTACTTGAGGTGCCTGTAGAGAAACGTGTTGTTACAAAAACAGATGAAAATGCTGCATGTGCCACACAATGACAGACCTGGAAAGTAAAGCAGCGGTGAAACTCTGTTGAAGATCTCTGCTGCACAAGTTGAGTCGTCTTGTTTTTGTCATCAAGCAGAGAAACAGTCATTGCAAGACTCTCATTGGGTTTTAAAAGACTTGCACACAATTTGGCATCAGAGCCAGACTCAATCACTGCAGGGAACGTCACCATGAAGGATCTGTGGAAACATCAGACAGATGTTTAGTGTCAGAAATCATAAGTCCGATCCGAACTACTGTATTCATGCAAGTTTATGATCACAAAAGTAGTTGCTATAATAATACAGACTAAGAACACAGTCATTTTGCTGAATAATGCATAAACTTTGAGGAATCAGGTTAAAACTACAAAACCCATCAAAACCAATTTACTTACGGTCCTGATCTCTGTCCCTCAACAGCAAAGAGGAAAAGGACTAAAATGAGCACTTTCCAAACACAAATCTCCTTTACAGCCATAAAGAAGGATCATCCAAAACCAAGACCAACTCAGATAACTCTCAGAAACCCTACAGAACTTTACTAAGCTCTGTTTACTGCTTGACAGCTTTTTCTCAATCAGCTGCACTGATTGCAGCAATATTTAAATGCTCTTAATTGTCTGGTGGAATTCATTAAGCTTGTTAATTCCAACATGGAATTAATTTAGTCAGTTAATTACTCCATCTCGTATAGCTTTTAAAACATAGCACATTATTTTAAATACTGCTAATGATACGTAATACATTGTAAAAGAATAATCGCAAGTCTTTTATTTCAATCTTAACCAGCTCTCAAGATGTTTCCATTGCTTGGATTTGAAGATAAAGCATGTTTCTGATCATTAAGAGCATTTAATGTTTCCTCATGACAGCTGAAACAACTTAAAATGCTCCGTCATTTTTGGCCATACAGGTAAGTGCAAGACATCATTATAAACTATAAATGGTTTATTTTTATTTGTGTACACTCACAACAACTTTCTGCTTTTGTAAAATAAAGATAATAAACAGGGTGTGCTTTCAGCAGTCTGTCTCCACAAGAAACTTTCTGAAACTCAGCGAATAACCACACAAACATGAAACACACATCTAAAGAAAGCTTGGAATGTACTTTTAAATACAATAATTCACATTTAAAACATTCTCCTGCAGTGTAATCTGTATGAAACTAAAGTAAGCGGTGGAGCGTGAATGACATGCTCCTGTGATTTGCCGTGTAAAAAGAAAAGTCAAACGAGTTAACTTTGATCAGTAACATTCTCTTTTCCTCCATAGCAATCTGTAGTAGACTAGGCCAAGTGAATCATTTCATTTAAGTAAACAATACAACACCTACAAATCATGAGCATGTAGTCAAGAAACCAACTTTAAACAACTCCAAAAAGTGAAAGCTCAAACAGCCACTGCCTGAGTGAAGTTCATTTCAGTCTTGCAAGGATTTGAAGTCACAGGACAAACAGAAATTCATGAACACTGCATCTCCCTGATTCAAACAATCACTGATGAGGCACAAAAAAAGAGGCAACAAAAGGACTGATTGTATTAAATCAGTTTTATTTAATTCATGTGTGCTGTAGCCGGTACGGAATCAAATCATTAACAGGGCATGTGTAGGTGGTCTCAAGCGCATCGCCTGAAAGAGGAACAGGAAATGAGCTGAATCATGTTAAGTGAATTCAGCCAGAGCAAAGCATGATTAGGATGATAAAGCATACTTGTTTGATAGTAGTCATAAACGTTGATGACCCCTGGATTGAGATTATTCACTGCAAGAACCTGATTCAGGTGCAGAGTGTAAGTCATGGGGACACCTTTGGAAACCTGTGAGACAGAAAGCATGAACAGCAGCACATACACATGTTGTCACCCACTCCACCCTTTAATAAAGGAAAAAAAAAACAAAAAAACAACAACACTGGTTTAGAGCAATGGTCTCACACCAAGCCTATTGGTTAATGTATTTTAAGAAATGTAATGCACGAAAACAGCCATCTGAACCCTGATTGCTGATCAACCAATCTTTTGCACTCTGCAGGACGTGGATCAATCAAGATATTTTACCTTTCATGTAATAGGACAGTGACTATTTAGAGCTGCTGCAGGGCTCAACACAAAGGACTTTTCGGTAGCACTTTATTTTACAGTACGTGTACTTTCCTGGTACATATAAAGTAATTATGTTGTACATACAGGTAAAAGAGTGGTAACACAAGGTACTTACCTGACATGTATGTACATGGGAACTAATAAGAAACACTGCTGTACTTTCCAATGGTACATACATGGTAATTTGTACCTATAGACAAGTGTTGGGTAATAACAGGTGCTTACTTATAGTGTCCGTACATGGTAACTAACAGACACATTACTGTACTTACTAATAGTAGGGGAGAGTGGGGTAAAGTGAGACACTTTTTACATTTGCTCCCCTCTAAGCGAGCTAAAATGATATATCAGTAAAATTTACACATTTCCCATTAATTCAGGATGTTTCCTAGCCATAGAAATGATCAGAATGTATTCAGGACGAAGGTCAGTGAAAATATGATTGTTTTAAAAAAAGTCGTCTTGTGTCTCACTTTACCCCAGCTTAGGGGTAAACCGAGACAGACCAGAGAAATCAAGGGGTAAACTGATCCACTTACTTTTTCCACTCTGAAACTACCATAACAACACATGTTGTAACAGTTCGAATCCTGACAGCTAGCTTGACAACCACACATTCCAGAACTAATGTCGGACTAGTAACAGAATCATGGGGATTGGTCAATTAAGCAATTTTTTTTTCTAAACACTTTTCTAACTCTGAACAAAATCAAATACAACATAATATAATTCAAAATATTTTAATTAACATTCAAATGACAGATAGAACCAGTTAGATCAGAGCACAGTCTGGGGGTCAGAACACCTGATGCGATTGCTCAGTCAGTGCGGTTCATTTGAACATATGTGAACGCTGCCCTAAAAAGGACAGAATCCTCACGCATGTCGGTTTTTCTTGTCATAGACGCGAGTTTGCCCATCACAGGCATCAGACGCTCGTCTCGTTTGTGTGGGTGGATTCCTGCCGCTGTTTTGACTACTTTACACATTTTATGAGCTCTTCACGAGTTCCCAGCTGGCCAAAGTACCATCACACACAGGCTACGCACTGCTACACACACACAACGAGCGCATTTACCTCAGCACACAGCATTGTTTGGGATTTTTGTTAAGTTCCGGTTCAAAATAGGCAATACGTCATAAAATCTGACCAATAACATTGTGAATGTATCCCTATGCCTCAAGGTTCGGTATCTTTTGGTTCGGTGATAAAATTGCCAATCTGAATGCTAATTGGACCAGGACTAAATGTTTTTTTTTTTCTTATTTGGTCCGGACCAAATTAACCAACCAAATCGAACTACAAGTGTGAACGCACCCTTAGAGCCAGCTAGTGTCTGGAGGTCAGAGCAAAGCACAATCAGAACCAGCTAGAACAGCCTGGGACTCAGAACACAGGACTAGACCCACCTGTATTAGAACATCAACCTACTGTCATACTCTACAACTAGGCCTACTCTACACTCCAGCCCTGAAGGTTACAGGGAAAGATGAGGAGTTGCTCTCTCCATCTCTCCAGGCCTTTTAGGTTGAGGCAGCTTCTTCACTACATCACTTTTAGGAACATGTGCCACATCATTCTCCTCGAGGGGTGTTTTGCCCCAGAGGTTGTCTTCCTGATGTTTTGCCTTGGCAGGATGGCTTTTCTACAATGTTTATGACATTAAAAATAAAACATATGCAATGTAATATTACATTAAAATATTTTTAAGACTAAATTTAACTTGTGCCTCATGTCTCACTTTACCCCAAAGCATTTGTCTCACTTTACCCCACCACTACATTTTAGAAAAAAACAATCTCTCTTAGCAATTCAGGATAATCTTCAGCTAGCATCATCACATGGTTTTATATGTTGATAGTTCATCAACATGTATGATATAAGTTTTTCTACCTGAATCAGTCTGCTTTGGCACAACAGTTGATTAAGTTGACCGCAAGAAAATTTACTTTTACATGCAAAAACAATATTTTTGTGAAAAAAACATGCTTAGCACAGCACCATGAGGTCCTCTCCTTCATGGCCAAGGGGAAATGTGAGGGGCTTGAAAACATAATTGTCACATAACCACAAATGTGTTCCGTTGCAGAGATACAGGGGGTGTCTCACATTACCCGATGTCTCACATTACCCCACTCTCCCCTACGTACATGGTACATATTTTGTACTTACAGACAGGGTAATAACAGGCACTTATGTGTGGTAACTAGTAAGACACATTACTGTATTTAATAGTGGTATATACATGGTAACTATGTTGTACTCACGGACAAGTGTGGACACAAATAACAGACACTTAACTACTGTGAAACAAATGTGCTTATCAAAATGATACACTGCAGTAACTATACAGCACTTCATAGTGTTAATACTTATCAAGTAGTCCTTTTAAGCAAGGCTTTTGACACATGACAACTGAGTATACCAAGTACAGTAGTGTTACTGATCTGTATGTATGTCATCAAAATACCCCTATTAAGTGAATTATTGTCCTGTAAAGATTAGGCAAGTTGAACCGCAAAAGTATATCATCCAGTACTCAAGAAGTATCTTGTACCATTCTTATACCTCACCCTAAGTAATGTGTAATTTACGCATTAACTAACTGGTATATTCATTAGTACGTTCAGAACATGGAAATAGGACTGTAAAATAAAGTGAACCCTTGTACATAAACATTACATAGGAATTACCAGCTCTTGACAATACAACCATAAGATACATCAAAACACAACATATATTCACAAATCACACCCATTTTATTTGTTTGCTGTACTCCATATATTTAGAATCCATATGTTTGTAAGGAACAGATCCAAATTCAGCCCTTTATCCATCAATCTTCATCTTCATTCTCAGCAGCAGCGACCATCACAGTCAAAGCTCGCGCTCGTTATAATTTAAATTTGAAAGTAGTGCCACCCTCGAGAAGCGTTATGACATGGTTTACGGCACTGATATCAAACGCTCATTGGCTCTCACCTGCTTCGTCACAGATTACGACATGCCGTGTTTCAGTGGATTAACATTTGAACGCCTTCACGTGCACTCATATTCTGCTCTGTAAAAAAAAAAAAAAAAAAAAAAACTTTTACCGCCAGAGAGGACTGCGACTGCAACTCATCAGCATTTTAACTACTTTTGGTACGACATTTTCGCAATAAATAAATTGTGATTACGCTTGTCTGTCATTCTTTTATTTAAAACAGTAGGCCTACAGAGTTTTAATAAATGTTAAAATATCGTTTTAATGTTATATTTTTAATAAAATTGTCATTTTCCTACACATTTCTGTCCATTATGTATAAAATATGTTTTGGTTCAGGATGGGGTTTAAAATGTTAAACGCTCTTGTAATACTTAAAAACATTAAGTTTTGTGTTTTAGTGCTATACGTCAATATTGCACATTTTAGCACCTTTCTAAACGTACAAAAATGTACGTTTTGTGTCTTTGAAAGTTACGTATGCTCTTGCCAGGTATAAATTACACATTAACTGGTATGTTCACTAGTATGTTCAGAGTAAGTACATGGAAATAGGACTGTAAAATAAAGTGCATCCTTGTACATAAACATTACATAGGAATTACCAGCTCTTTAACCTTTGCAATAATAAGCTTAAGCATTTTAAACAATAAGTACAGTAATTTGTCTCACAACCATAAATAAGTGCCTGTTATTACCCACACTTGTCTGCAAGTACAAAATATGTACCATGTACGTACTATTAGTAAGTACAGTAATGTGTCTGTTAGTTACCATGTACGGACACTATAAGTAAGCACCTGTTATTACACAACACTTGTCTATAGGTACAAAGTAGTTACCATGTATGTACCATTGGAAAGTACAGCAGTGTTTCTTATTAGTTCCCATGTACATACATGTCAGGTAAGTACCTTGTTTTACCACTCTTTTACCTGTATGTACAACAGTTATACATGTACCAGGAAACTACACGTACTGTAAAATAAAGTGCTACTGACTTTACTAGCACAGTTGGGATTTTTAACATACCAGTGAAACATCTTAAGTACAATAATTTGAACAAAGTAATCAAATGTAAGACATGCATAGCCTTGACTGTAAACACATTTCAGTCATGTTTTAAGGACCTGAAGGCACATGAGCAATAGAAACCTGAACCCTACAACTTCCTGACTTAAAAAGTACAAGGGAGGCAACAAAAAGACTGATTGTATAAAATCAATTTTATTCGAGTCATGCATCCTGTAGCCAAGTACTCAAATCATGGACAGGGAGACATGTATGTCGTCTCAAACGAATCACCTGAAAGAGGAACAGGAAGTGAGCTGGATCATGTTCAGTGAACTTAGCCAGAGCAAAACATGATTAAGATGCAAGCATACTTGTCTGATAGTAGTCATAAACATTGATGACCGCCGGCTTGAGATTTTTCACTGCAAGAACCTGATTCAGCTTCAAAGTATAAGTCATGGGGACACCTTTGGGAACCTGAGAGACAAGAGATGAACAGCAGCACATACACAGCACTGAAGATGACGGCAGCTAGTGAATATACCCAGTGTACAAAGTCTCACCTCTTTCAGATACACTAGGACATGATCATCTCCAGCATCAACCCGCTCAACTAGTGGGGCGAATGTTTGGGGTGAAGATCCCAGCTGTGGGAGAAATACCATCATTTACATAAATTACAACCCAAGATGCTTGAAGCTCAGACTTTTTGAATCTTAAACATACGAACCAGTGACGTATCTGCCGTAAAGCCAGACAGGAGCTTAATGTCCACAATAACCATGTTAGTGCTTGCTTTTGCACCATTGTACCTGGATGAGAATGATGAGGGAATAAAGAGGTTTAGTCAACAGGATCATGAAAACAGTTTCCTTTTGTAGGAGTCAGAAACAAGGCCTGGTTTCAGGACAAAGCCAAAGCTATTCTTACTTCACCGTGAAGCTCAACACAAGATTGGCTCCAAGTGGTCGACAGTCTGCCTTCACCTTTGCTTCAACACTCAGCGATTTGGTGACTTTAACGGGTGTCGGGATGTTGTAGAAACATGCAACCTACAGTACGAGTTCAGAGCAAACAAAATGAGAATTAGGAAGTGCACAGAGACAAACAGAAGGGTGAAAATACAGACCTGCACAGATACACAAGTGGATCCGGTGACTTTAACAATATATTTGCCAGGAACGTTCTTCAGCGGCATCTCCTGATACAGCAGCCTGTTGTCCCGATTCACTGTGAAGCTATAAGACTCTCCTGCCACGGAGGACTGTACAGTAACAGTGCTGGAGCCGTCCACGCTGAACACTTTAGCAGCATACACAGACAGGGCATGAAGAGCCACCACAGTGTCCTAAAAACAAGCACTAGATTTAAAAACTGCACTCATATAAATGATTGAGCTCATGTTTGATCATCAGAGGTACCTGGGTGGAGGATAAGCCTCCATAGGGATTCTGCTGGGTCACAAGCCAGTTGACAATGAGTTTAGCATATCCCAGATTAGCCGCTGAGAGAGGCTGTTCAGTGAGAACCGCTAGCAGCACATAAGAGCTGATCTCCACCGCCAGAGTATCACCAGATGAAGTCTGAGACCAATGGAGCTTAGTGCCTAAAGACAAGACAGGAGAGCAAGTTGATGACAAAGAACCTGATGAACCAACATCAAGAGGCTAGTAAGATTCCACCTTCAGAAATGGCATTGTTGTTTAAGGCAGTTAGAAGCTGTGATCGAGTGCTGGTCTCTCTAGCAAGACTGAAGGTGTAGGCCAGCAGAGCAGTGGCGTAAGGGTTTCCCAGGTTCCCAACGACAGGCCTCAAGCATGAAAGAGCGTTGGTGATGACAGGATCCTAAAGAGAGAGAACAAAAACAAAAATCTGACAGCCTGAACAGGAAGGTCACCCACAAGCTGCTCATACATCAACTGGAGACGCTTTTACCGTGACGGGGACACCTAGTTCAAGCAATGATACAACAACGTAGGCAGTCATGGTCACGCTGTCCCCAACTCCACCCTAAAAACACACCAGCACACTTGATTTACAGGAACTCTGCACCAAGCCTATTGGTTAGAGGGGATTTAAGACAAGTAATGCACCTTCATGTCATAGTGGTGCAGAGTTCCCTGCTGAATGAAACAACCGTCTGAACCCTGCTTGCTGATCAACCAATCCTTTGCACTCTGCAGGACATGTGGATCAATGAAGATAAATTGCCTGGCTAGAGCAAAAGTCCTCAGGACAAAGGCAGTCAACCTGGCAATGGAGTTGACAAACTGAAACTTACAAACTGCTGGTGTCATGACATTACACAAGAGAAGAACTGTCACACTCACCATGTATTTGATTCATCATAACCAAATGTGCTGAATGAACCATCTTCATGCCTGTAGTTCAATTGTCCTTGGTATCCTGTTCAGGTCAAAAGCCACATGTAAATTGGTCAGGAAGGGAGGGTCTGAGGCACTCCAATAGGAAAAGCAGGACTAAACCTCCTTGGAATTTAGTCTTCGACATATTTAAAGTTGATTTGGTTATCCATACCGCTCTGAAGGTAGCCTATGGCGGTCTCACGGATGGTTGCGGTGAGTTGCCCCGTGGCTTCCAAGTACAGCAAGATGTAAATATTGGGAGCAAGATCAATCATATTCTGTTCTCCACAGCCAGATGGCATCTGTAATAACTTGTCCAGATTCTTCAGTGCACGACCCATTATGTCCCCTATGAGAGGTCAAGCATAAATCCCACATCAAAAACAAGTTATTCTGGCAAACATCACATGTCAGTATTCTCCGTGAAATGCTTTACCAAGGACTGAAACAGAGCATCTGGCTGATCCCTGAATCACATTTGATGGAAATGTCAGAGTCACATCTTCCAAAAGAACGCTTCCTGCAGATTGAACAGAATGGATCAGCATTGAGCACTAGGCTAATGTTTGGCTGTACAGGGAAAATGTGTTTGGGAATCATTGATTGCAAACAAACCCTTTGGACACAATAACCAACTCTGGGTGTTTGTCCTCTCAACTCCTTCAGCCTAATTAAAAAAAAAAAAAAAAAAAAAAAAAAAAACACCCACCACATCAGTAACAGCATGAGCACCATGATCAAACTCCAGAAGGCTGGTTAACACTCACCAGAACAAGTAGACTTCGAGTGACTACATCAACAAGTCCTCTTGTCGGCACGGTCACGGCTTCAGTGCCACATCGAGAACGGGACGGTTCAGCTGAAGCATTGACCGTCACATTGACAGCTCCTGCAGAGACAGACAGGAAGTAACACCTAATACTCCCAACACACTTCAAAATTTAGAGAGAGTCATTCCAAAACTAACCAAGAACAGAAGCTGTGAGAACCCATTTAAAGGTCTTTCTCCCATTAGCACAGAGACAGGATGAATACGGCTCATTAGATGCTACAAGAGTGAAGGCAGTGGATGAAGCTGGAGTTACTTTAACCTGCCAATGAAACAGTACTTGGAGCAAAGACATTACCTTCTCTATACAGATCCATCATGTCAAGCAGGGATGCACGAAATCAGACATAAATCGACTGATAAAAATGGTCACTTAGGTTTTCATAATTGAGCCGATAAAAACTAGCCGATATATAGGCTACATTAAATTATAACAAGAAAAGAATGTTGTGAATTATTTGTGTTCCCAAGATTCAGCGCGTTGTTGCAGGAAACGCGTCAATGGAATTACACCTTCATGACTATGCACATTGAGCCATTTGTGCCATTCTAAGATGTAATAGTGTTTAGTTTGTGTATCAGATTAGTCTGTATAGCAGTGGTTCCCAACCTTTTTTACACCAAGGCCCACCTCCTCTCCAAATCAATGGCACGCCCCCCCCATTTTTTTTAATTCACAAAAACATTTGCATTTTAGCATTGCTACTTTTCAACCCCATGTTATTTTAAAGAAGAAACTAGATTTGAGTGTTCAGTGTATGTTTAAACATACTTTGCAGACATTCTTTACAACAAAAGTTATACAGTAACTTAAAGCACAAGTCAAACTGCCATACCAAATAAGACCGCAGGGAGATAGCAAAGGACTGAATTTAAATACTATGTAGATCCATAACACCACGGATCCTCCCAAACATCTCCAAAACACGCTTGCTCGGTGAGCATCTATTATAAAACACTCAAAGTACATTAATTGACAACTATGCGAATATATTGAACTGTGTTTATGCAGAAATACAATGTTATATCGATCAGTGAGTCGACAGTCGACAGTTTGTTTGCGCATCAATAATCCAGGACTCGCACATGCCTTATGAACGACTCCTGTATGTCACTGTAATAGTCTTTACCTTCGTTACAATCGTCATCAAAACCTTTTTAGCGACACAGGTTCTTTCCAGCTGAGAGAGTTTGCGTTTTGAAAACAGTTCTTGCATTTCACAGCAGCACGATGAGAAACAGACTGGGATGATCCGAAACGAGAGGTGGTGCCTTGTTTCAAAATGTATTTAATTAATTTAAATTTATTAAATGTAACGCATTCATAATTAAATGAATTATATTAATATATTTAAATTAATTTTAATTTCTCATGGCCCACCTGGAGGATCACTGAGGCCCCCCTAGTGGGCCGCGCCCCACAGGTTGGGAACCACTGCTGTATAGGATACGTTTGGTTGAGTTAACAATGCAGCACAACGCTTCACTGTACAGGTGATCTTTAGCGTGTGGAGCTTAAACAGCAATTCACATTAACCATGATTGGGAGTGGCATACGAGAGCACTAATAAAATTGAATTCTCCAGGTTTGCCGATGGTGTTGTAGCGTGTCATTGTGGGGAGTGCATCCAGAATATGAGCACATCGTCAAATTTGCTTATACACTTGCGTCACTTTGTAGTGATAGTCATAATATTAAGTTTGTAATATAAATAGCCGATTAACCTCATAGGACACGTTTTGAGTTAAATCCGCTAGAAAAGCTCTTCAGGTTCCCAGTGCTCATTCAGCTTGCACACATAGCAATGCAAAGCATTAAAAGCTATGATTGAGACTGGTTGTATGCATGGTATTATGGAATAATTTGTTACTCAAAAATAGCACATTTCTGGGTACTCAAAGTTACATAAGGGGGAAATCTCCTCAACCACCAATGTGCAGCATCCACCTGGATGCAACGGCAGCCATATTGCACCAGATCACCCACCAGCTTATTGGTGGAGAGACTGATGAACCCAATCAGTATATGGGGATGATTAGGAGGTCATGATTTTGGTATTGGCCAAAATTCATATTGTTGCATCCCTAATATAAGTGGAAAATAAACCATGACAGACCATGATGCACTTGGACAGATAGTTGAAGACTGTGGCCTTCAGCTCAAAAGTCTCCCCATGGATCATGGAGTACGGCAGGGAGAGCTCTAGGAAGAAGGGCTGGAAGACCGTCAGCAGAGCAGGAGGAGCCAGACCGAGACCTTTAGAGGACAGACAGAACGCCTCCGTCTCCCATGTGGTGATGGTGTCAGGAACCGTGAGGGAAACTTGTGTGGATCCAGTAGCTCTGAAGGACAGGAGAGAGAAATGAGGGGAACAGAGGAACTGTTGGGCTTTTGATGCAACAAGAGATTCTTCACTAACCCCACTTGAGCAAGCTGCCAGATCCATGTTTCTGGAAAGTAAGATCTGACAGTTTCTTTAACAGAGTGCTTGTCTCCAGCACTTCCGGCTTCTGGAGGAGCAGGAGCCACCAAGTCAACCGCATCAATCATTTCCAAGGCTAAAAAAGGAACAACTACAGTTAGGTCGCTGAAATAGAAGTTATTGCTTTCTGCATGCACTTCAGTTCTGAAGCTACAAAAGGATCTTAACCCCCCCCCCCCCCCCTTCTTACTGAATGAATCTGCATAAACAAACCTTCAGGGAATCTGGGGAAGCTGGGATACAGCCAGCACGGAGGGGGTCGTACAGCGAGATTTGTTGCGACCTTCATTCCCAGGCTCTGTCATGGTAATGGGTCAAAACACAAGCCCAAGTTCAAGTCAGCGACTGCATATTCCTCAGTGACTACATGGTCATGAATGGCTTTGTACCTTGAAGGTTGTGTAAGCTTTATTTGTAGGGACAATGTAGTCAGGATTTGGATGGACAATGTAGTCAGGATTTGGACGACTAAGAGCTCGACGGGCTCGAAAAGTACCTAGACACTCCAGTTCATCATCAACACTGTATGGGTAACCCGAGAGTGATTGCACTGGGAGCAAGTCAAACACCTGGGACCATTGAGGGAAGAAAAAAAAAAAAAAAAAAAAAAAAAAAAAAAAAAGGCATGTCATGTTTCTGGAAACTTGAAGTAAATGCATTAATTGTTGGTATTCTAGGTCACAGAGTTTAAAATGCTAAGTGTCAAAATGTACACAAATTGCTATAGTCATAACAGCCACACATAATAGCATAAGTTTGTCCAAATGATCCATCATTATTACTCAAATTCTAAAAGCTGAACCTGAAGGTCAGTCAAGGCCAGTGAAGAACTTAAAGACCCCTGTGGTGAAAGTTTTATAAAGTTGTTCATGTCTATCTGGGGTCTTAACATGGTTTAGACAAACCATATGCAAATTCAGTCAACACCATTGCAGAGTATAAAACTGCAGTAAGCCATGGACGGTCTCAAACCAGTGGTTTGGGAAAAAAAAAAAAAAAAAAAAAAAAAAAAAAGCACTGATGTTTCTGATGTCACTGGACTACCTTGTAACCAATCACTTCAATGCAGAGGTGGGTAGTAACGAAGTAAATTTACTTACATTTTGTACCACTTTAGAGTAGATTTAAATGTGGGTACTTTGAGTACATTTGTAATGAAAAATCTGTACTTTTACTTCACGACAATGGGCAGAGTTCCTCTCGTTACTTTATTTTAACGCAATACTGTACGTGTTAAGAAATATGTAGTTTATTCTAAGCACGCTGTCTTTTTTCATGAACGATGCCCCATTCACAAATGAATCAAGTCTTTGAACAATTGATTCAAAAGGCAAACAAGTTGGCAAAGCTGACTAAATTGGTTCGCGAATCAGTTTGAATGATTTGTTCAGTTCCTGCACGCGCTGAATCGTCTGAAGCGGTTTCTCACTGTTGAATGAAATGGCAGTGGACCGCCAGTCAATCAAAAGCAAATCTGCAAATGCATCAATTGTTTGCCAGCGACGAAGAACTTTATTAGTTGAACTGCGCATGCTGTCTGAACAATTCCACACGTATCGATTTCATTTGATTTCGATTCATACAGCCAATAGCCGACATTTTACAACCAAGTAGATTACACCACGATAACCGTATGTAGCATTTCTTTACCGTTTTTAAATGGACATATATCTTAATTTATACATTAAATAAGATACCATTGTTCAGAGAAATGAACACCCGCGGTTGAGCAGTGGCGGCGACTCGTTCTTCTTGAAAATGAACGCCTTTGATAAGACACAATTAACCAGTTTACACGTGTCTGCAGAATACATTTGATTATATTTTGAAGAACAGACGAAGAAGATCCGTCAATGTGCATTTGATCATTGTTTGTGTTGAGATGTTCAGACGTTATGAGCGCGAGCACAGCGAGTTCTCTTTCAAATGTAGCTATAGCCTACGTTATTATACAGAGTAAAAGACATGCAATGATATTTGGGCTACAGATGCCAGAAATAATGCTCGTCTCTTCCATGGTTGTTGCAAAGTTATCCAATTATGATAATTGAAATTTCTATTGTATTGCTATTGTATTGATGTATATTGATGTTACATATACACACTCTGTAACTAGTAAATCTACTCAAGTAGCTCGTTTCATTGGATACTTTACTCTTACTCAACTATTAGGATTATTACTTTCACTTTTACTTTGAGTAAATATTTCTATAAGTACTTGTACTTTTCCTTGAGTACAGTTTTTGGATACTCTACCCACCTCTGCCTCAACGTGCAGGCGGGCTTTAGCATATCATTAACTGACTGATTTTAGTCTTAAAAAGGTTATCCCACCTTATTTTTCTACTGATATGAAAAATGGTAGCACTTTATTTTCAGTGTTGTGCCAGTTCATACAAAGAGAACTAGTAAAGTTCTTCACACAGATGATAATGAACTGTTCATGTATAGTTCTTTTTTTTTTTATGTATAGTTCAATTAAAAATGAACTAGTTCACGTTCATTTGTTAAATTCTTTTTAAGATAGGCCACTATCTTACTCAATAGAACCTCTTTACCATCCATTACCAGCTGCAAATCACTGCAACTCCAAAACTAATCAAAATTATTGTACCAATAAACAAGAGACAATTATTATAGCCAGGAGAAAAATAATATTTACCCCTTAAATAATGTGTAATCATGATATGTAGAAATTGGAAAAAACAAGGTGCAGTCAAGGTATACTGTATGTTCAGTGAAACTTTTATTTAGCCAGCATGAACCAAATTACAGGACTTAAAAATAAGGTATATTCAGGTTCATGGGGAAAAGATCAGTCTACTGACAAAAATCCAGCATATTCTGAACGGCAGTAACTATGTAAACCAGACCAAAGTAGTCATGTACTGTAATGTAAACTTAGCTTGGGCTTACCCTGCTTAATGTGCAATACTCAACCAACACATTTTCACACCTTCAAAAGGAAGTAAACAGTGAACAGCAGGTCCTTTACTAAATGCAGTGAGCTTAACTTGGGTGGGTGTGCTTGGCGGCGGTCCTCTCTTCGTTAATGATTTCTTGCGTTCATCATTCAGTCGCAGATATTTGCCAAGATAGCTCGGATGGCGTAACTCGATGTGTCGTTTCAAATTTGAACTCGATGTGGCTGACGTACGTACTTGTTTGTTTAGTCCCGGTGGGCACAGTTTGCACAAAAACGTGAGGTTTTTTCCGTCTGAGTCTTCCTTTGTTTGTACATAAAACTCTGCTAAGTGCTCTTCAAAACTGGCTTCAGCTGTAGCTAAGTTTGAATCACGTTAACTAGTACTAGCACTAGTCATGATGCTGCACCATCAAGGTGTTTGCTGTAAACAGTCGTGTCGTAAAACCTGAGTTTTCAAATGAGCGTGAACGTGAACTGCGCATGCTGCTCATTCCTGCCAGAGTGAGCGCCGCTCTCGTTCACGTTCATTGAATGAAAAGTGACTCGTTCAGTTCAGCGTTCGGCGAAAATATGAACGCGTTCAGTGAACGTCGTTCATTGAACGCGTTCATGCACAACACTGTTTATTTTACAGTACATGTACTTTTCTGGTACATGTATAGTAATTATGCTGTACGTACAGGTGAAAGAGTGGTAACACAAGGTACTTACATGGAAACTAATAAGAAACACTGCTGTACTTTCCAATGGTACATACATGGTAATTACATTGTACCTATAGACAAGTGTGGGTAATAGGCACTTGTGTGGAAACTAGTAAGACTGTACTTACTAGTGGTAGACTACTTGTACATACAAGTCAGGTAAGTACCTTGTGTTACCACTCTTTTACCTGTATGTATAACATAATTACTACATATGTACCAGGAAAGTACACGTACTGTAAAATAAAGAGCTACCTGAAAAATCTGTGTAGTGCATATTACAAATGTTATGAACTAAATGCCTTTCCACAACATACTGAGTTCTATGATGTTTCTAAGGGTACCAATTGTTAGAAGGCAGCCGTCTGACTCATGAATGTGAACATGGTTTATTAGCAAAATATTAGCTGTTTGATAGTCAAAAGGCTAATCATAAAATTACTGTTGTGGCCAACACTGTTAAAAGTGATACCATTGTGCAGCATTTACCTCAGTAACTTGACCGAGTGGATCTTGTCTGAGCTTGTGTGAGTGAGTGGATGCAGGGCTAATTATCACATTCATAGATCCATATATATTAAGTGAGGCAAGGGTGTAGTTACAGTCAAGCTATTTTAAAAGGATTAAAGAACTTTTCAGAGAGAAAAAAAAAAAAAAAAAAAAAAGGGATGTCATTTTGGTGATTAAAAGTGTACGGGGGGGGGGGGGGGGGGGAACCTTAAATAAACTGCAAATTGATACCATTTTAGCACTCAGACGTCTTCCTGGCTCCAATATCCAGACACTCTGATCTA
Organism: Megalobrama amblycephala; assembly: GCF_018812025.1. Taxonomy (NCBI): domain Eukaryota; kingdom Metazoa; phylum Chordata; class Actinopteri; order Cypriniformes; family Xenocyprididae; genus Megalobrama; species Megalobrama amblycephala. The sequence continues at coordinate 70,763,439 of NC_063044.1, forward strand.
CAGCGCTGAGGCCACAAAGAGATCCTGCTTGAGCAGAGACCGTCAGAACGTTTCTCTCAGCAGGAACAGCTGTAGCTGGAGAGAACTGCAAAGACACCTGGAACAAGGACCAACACATGCTGTAGGACACGTCATTACCATTTGAAGCCAAAAGATAGTGCACATCATACCTTGTTTTGGAAGCATGCTTCAGTGTCAAAAGATGCACTAACAACAACTACATTCTCACTGGGCAGAACACAGTAGACCAGAATCTGCACTGCTGGAGCCATATCAACACTGACAGCCAGCTGGAACGACACGGAGCCGCTCGTGACTTTATTAGAAGCCCTTGCTGTGACTGTCTGAAACCCATGGAGGACGATCACGCCTCTGGACAAGACCTGACAGAAGACAAGACAAAAAAGGTGCATAAAACGGTGTTGGACAAACAGACTAGCATTCAACAAAACTGTTGTTCACTTACCATATAGACAATGTCAGCACTGTAGTCACCAGACTCTCCAACAAAAGAATATTTCACAGTCACTGGAAAAGTAGCACCACATTTGAGTGGCTGCTCAAGTGTCACTATAGTCAGTTCACTAAGTGATGGGTTGTTGGAAGAACCGGGTTGGAGAAGCCGAACCCCCCTTGTATCTGTAGTGAAGTATGGTGATTTGTAGCTATAAACAAACCCTGGAGTCACACTTGCCTGGAAAACAATGAATGCAATGGGTTTTTGCAAGAGTGATTGAAAGAAGTCTACACGTCACAAACGAAAAGAGTGAAACATACCACCAGATTCAGATCCGCTTTAGGAAGATTAGCAGTGTTGAGAGAGAATGTGACCAGTCCGTTCTGGTTTGTGGTCAGATTTAGCAGCAGTTTGTTGCCATTACCATCAAGGAGATACACAGCTTTGTTTGCAACTGGAGTCCCATCGAAACGAGACGCTGTTATCTGTTGGGAAAGATCACGGTTAGGGAGTCAATGAGAAGGCTTCTGAGACAAGGGATAAACTTTTACTTGCCTTCCCATTAATCGCTGTTCCAGGTTCAAAATAATTTGGGAGGTCCACAAATGTGACCTTGCCAACCTCAAACGTAATGGACACGGTTGCAGATTTTGACATGACTACATCTGGGGTAAAACAAAAATGCACCAGATAAACAAGTCAACATCCACCATACATGGGCTGTTGGTTCAGATTAGCCAATAGCTCACCTGTTCCCTCCTCAGTGACGTTTGCACTAACAACAAACAAATCTTGAAGACTATTCTCAAATTTGGTGTTGAAAAACACTGACGTGTCGATGGTAATGGAGGCACAGCCCGTGGCATTCATCTGGTAGCAGAACAGGGTCACATTTAAGTCAAGCACAAGAAAAACCCTCCACTGTAAGGCAGGAGATACACACCTTTGCGGTTTTACTCAGGCACAGACGGGTCACGCCTGGAACATATGGAAATGGATCACGGCACACTTCCACTAGTGCTTGACCAGGTACAGGTTGGCCATACGTGTATCTGGGAGATACCACAAGATCAAGAATAGACTACACACAAGACAAGAAAATAAAGGCCTCACTCACTTGGCACAAGCCTCAATTTTCAGTCCCACATCTGCAACACTGTATGTCTGTGATGAGTTTACGGTCACGTCAAACTTGGGTAAAACTAAACCAGAAAGGAAACACTTTAAGACCTCAGATCTGTTGTTGTACTGTTGCACAGAGTTCTCAACTTACCATATTTTTTCACCTCAAAAACCTGGGAGATCATTCGGTCGCCAATAAAAGCCTTTAATGTGTACATCCCTATCTGAGCCTCTGGGTTCAACTCATGAGAAAGCTGCAATATCCACCCCGTTGAGGAAACGTTTGTCCACTGACCAATCCGGTTATTTTTATTGTCCTATTAAAACAATTAACAGATCAGAGAAATACTGCAAACAAAAAGCAAACATACAAAAAGCTGTTAGCTCTATTAAAAGACTTGCACAAGTCTCACCTCCACCACGACCAGATTGTACTGCAAAACAAAGACAGGAATTTAAGAGTACAAACATTGATGCAGCAAAGTCATTGAAGAAAAAAAACAAAAAAAAAACCCCAAAAAAACCCAGCATTAAATTTACAGTTTGCTCATGGCTAGACCTTACCATCTGATCAAGAGGCACAAATTTGGCATCCATGGTGACAACTCTGAAATTCACTGCAAAAACAACCAACATTTATTGCATAATGCACTTGAAAAGAACTCGTCGTGTAATTGACTTTCTACACAAAAAAAATTCATCCAAGGGTCATTCACAGCTCACCCGTTTGTCCTGGATTGTAGATGGGTTTGTCTGTTTGGATGAAGGTCAAAGGTAGGTAATGTCTGAACATGACTTTCCTCTCTTCGGTTGCACTGAAGACCTTCCCTTGAACTTCTACCTTCAGATTTTGCACCGATTCTCCATCTACTCGAGGAGCCTGCAGAGAAATTCAGTAAACAAACCAGACAAAAAAAAAAAAAAAAAAAAAAAAAAAAAAAAAAAGGCCACATGCATCTGATGACAGACCTTGAAACTAAAGCAGCGATGAAGCGGCATTAAAGAGCTCTGCTGCACAAGTTTAGTTATCCCATTTTTATCATCAAGCAGAGAAACAGTCACGGTGAGGCTCTCTTGGGGGTTCAGAAGAGTTGCACACAATTTGGCATCAGATCCAGACTCAATCACTGCAGGGAACGTCACCATGAATAACCTGTGTGAACAAAGTTTAGGTTCAGAGACCAAAAGGAATCAGTCAAAACATGTACATGTTGGTTGAACATTCACAGAAACTGGCTTTCACAGGGTTGCCAGGTCTGCATATCAAAACTAGCCTAATGTCCAATCAAAAATAGCCCAAAGTGATCATCTCCATCGGGGGGTGGGTTGGAGTTGGCAGGTAGGGTGGTATTTTGGAGCATCAAATTTGTAAGTAGTCAGGGTTGATTGTCTGGATGGGACAAACATGCAGAAAAAAAAAAAAAAAAAACATGCACAGAGAAACTACAGACTTGGCAACACTGGGCTGCCATGGTCAAAAGAAAGAACACAAGAACATTTTGTTCAGAATATATACACAACAAGGAACAAGAAACTCCAACTCACTTCAACAATGACTTGCATTAAAAAAAAAAAAAAAAAAAAAAAAAAAAAAAAAAAAAAACTTTATCCTTTTAACACTATATGGCCACAAAGTATAATGTGATTAATGTACTTTAACACGCAGCTAAAGCTTTGATGGGTCATTTTACCATCTTTAAGACTAAATCAGCATAGACATTATGCCCCTTCTGTTCACTTCAAAGCTCATGGTACTTACGGCCTTTTCTGTCCTTCAACAGCAAAGAGGAAAAGGGCTAAAATAAGCCCTTTCCAAACACAAATCTCTCTCACAGCCATGAAGAGCAATCATCAAAACCCAGCAGTACTTTAAAATTCACACTGTTCCCCTGCTCTACAGCTTAACTTTAAATCATCTGCCAGTGTTATTTAAATGCTCTTAATAATTCAGAACAGGTTGATTTCACACTCAAAGGCAATCAAGCAGTCGTTAGGGTGGAGCCCCGGCAATTAATCACAGGGTTGTTACCAACTGTTGCATTTGGCATGAAACACATTGATCCATCAACATCTCACACCAAATACGAGACTGCCCGAGGGATGGGCAACGTTGGTCCTGGTATTACGCTGTCCTGCAGAGTTTAGCCAAAAAATACACACTAACAAGAAGCGACAGTCAATAGAACGTTCCACTGCAACACCGGCGCCCATCAGCAGCCCTGCGTTTCCACCATTTTGGGGTGAAAGCGAGTCTCAGTCCACTTTCTATGGCAATTTCAGCAGCTTTGTTAAAAAAACATACATTAAAGCTGAAATCCAACCTGAATGATGACAACACAGAATAAAATACTATAGTGATCATCAAATCCTTTTTACAGTTTATTTTACAGACTTTGTGTTTAAGTCTTCCACTTTTTTCACAAAACCTTTTATCTCTAGAAACCCAGTCAGTTTGGGTTAAAATTCTTTAAAAAGCTTATAAACACTGAATTAATACCAACATATGAAATTAAATTAAGGACATGCATGAGAAAAATTGGGAATGTTGGACAATAAATATATGAATATGACAGCTTGGTTTTGCAGTGTTGTCTAATGTCCGTTAAAGCAAAAGTGTCCAAAAGTGTGAATTATATGATAACGGACACAGCAATGCATCATATATTATAAGATCATTATGTCTGTAGTGTGATCCATTAAAACGTACAATATATATTCGGCCTATTATACAATATATATACACACATATATATATATATATATATATATATATATATATATATATATATATCAATTCAGACCTATATATTACTATTACTCCACTGGGTCTGAAATATATTGTTCACCGCAAACATGATCTTAAATGTATTAATTATTAATTTACTATTAATAAATGTGTAAAGTTGCATGAAATGGAAATACTCAATAAAGTAGGCTAACTACGTTACCTCAGATGGTTGAATGGTTGGATTCCACAACTGGTAAAATAAAACATATATAAGACAATACAACATTTACTGTAGGAGCCATACAATTTACTGGTGACTTAATTAAAAAAAACAGTTCTATTGCGCTGTATTGGCAGTGAAATTCGACGATTTTTGGGTGTGTAAGATGTGAAGGTTTCAATGGTCCAGTTAGTATTTTCACCCCATAATGGCTGCTGCGCTACCGGAGCGCCATCTAGTGACTGATAGCCAAAAAGTATCAAAGTGCCACCTCTTGGGTTCTAAGCTGTTTGGTTTAGCTAAAGCCACTGGAAGGCAGACCTGCAACCTTTAGCCAACATGCTAACACGATTTGTAGGTATGAAAGAAAGGAGACCAGAGGCTTTTTTAATGGATGTCAAAGGAGAAGAGGCTTCACTGCACTGAATAAACCACTTTTGTGAGGAAACAGCTCATCATTTAATGAATCAACTGCATGTCAAACAAACTATATGTTTGTTGGGAACAATATGTAGTTTTTACTATAATAAAAAGGTTATTTTATAAGATGAGGCAGAGAAGGGAATGTCACGACAGGAAGGACTCATTTACGGCTTTACCATAGTATTTAACAGTGTTGAGTGATATTGTATATTGTTTAAAGAAAGTAAAGAATTTCAATGTTTTCTTTCTTTGGCAGGTTTTACCAGTTATGATAAGACTTGAATTGTAATGACTATTAAAACTACATGAATACATAATGATGCTGATATTTTGCAATTTAATTATATTGTGTTGTTTAAAGAAAATAAAATCGCTACCAGGTTATTAGACTTGTAATGATTTATGACTGTTGTTTGCCTAATGATGATGATATAATGCTTTGTACTGAATGAAAGTAAATAAATAGGCCTACATATAATTTTAATGAATTAAATATGTATTAAATTACAATTAAGTTTTGGGGTAATCTTAAATTTAGTTTTATGCGCCCTGCAGTGACTAATTTGCAGTTAATAAAGCTATTTGCACTCTTTTTTCCCACAGTAAGACACATTCCACAAAGAGTGCAGTCCTACTGTACGTTTACGATGTAAGACACGTGTCAATCACGTTTACTCACTGCCTCCAAAACTTTCGTCCGTCATAAAAAAAATTCGGATCAGGTTCGATTTTCTGCGTTTTTCACAAAGAGACCCTCTCATCTCCCCAAGACAACGCTGCGCAGACCGATTGGCATATGACATCAAAGTACCACGAGAGCGTTTGGAGAGCATACGAGTCGCTTATGCTTTTGAATCGCTCTGTACTTTGATGTCATACGCAAATCGGTCTGTGCAGCGCCAATGCATCTCGAACAAGCCTATAGTGGCTGCATTCAAAACAGCCTACTTCTCTACTATATAGGCGAGCAAATAAGTATTCATAAAAGAGTAGATGAGAATTACTGGGGTGATATTTCAAATTTTCTCTTCAAAATTTTTGTTGCCATTTCCAGATGTTGTGTTTTAACGAACTAGAGATTTTATCAGATAAACATCACATTTGGTCAGTCTAATCTAAAGGCCTTTAAATTGCGAAGACCTTGAGTTTTCGCTGAATGGCGTATCGGTGGCGGCCTGACAAAATTCGATGTTTCGTCATGAAAAAGGAAGTTGTTGTAACTCAGGCATACAATGTCCGATCTGCCCCAAACTTCAATTGTTTTATTAGAGTCCTTTGGCCTCAAGTAGGCTATAAACCTTCCGTAGATTTCATTCTAAAAGTGTGCATATGCATAAAACCCAGATTTCCTGTATGCACAAACGTTTTACGGCAGAACCTGCGCAAAATTCGCTTTATAAAACCCAGTCAGCTGAAGATTGTGCGTACATGAATCTCCACCCCTCCTCCTCCCTGAAATCACCATGGAGCTTACAAAGCCTAGTTTTACTATGCATTACGTCATCTGCATGTAATTTCCATGCATATTCCCATCCACGTGACACCATGTTTAGGTACAAGACATTAGGAAAATATGACTATAAATGCCATCATTCACATTCACCATCCCTGTCTTGTTTTAGAAAAAAATGAATCAAACTTGAATAAAATACTTTTAGGAATGTTTTTAGTGAAGAGTTATTCTCATTCTTTTCCACTGGCCAAATAATATTTTTAATTTTTTTATATAAATCAAATTTATACAATTTTGCCTAAAAGGTAAACATAGCCTATATTTTAGGATGTTTACATATTTTTAATTGAAACAGACAGCCGGCCTTATATTTGCATTGTAAATTATCGTATGATACATTGTATGATTATTGAGCGCATATGAACGCGTCACTGACCAAATATTTTAAAAATAAATTGTGCATAGCTTACCATTTCCTTCAAAATCTATCCTTTAAATACAATGGCATTTTTCATAATATTGGGAAGACTATGACAGGGGTTATCTTTAGACTAGCCTACTGTCATTCTGTGCACAACACCAGCAGCACAACTGCGTTCAGCCGCAAGTTCAGGTGCGCATCTGTCTCTGTCTGTCTCTCAGCATTGGGAATTAAACTGGAAATGCCTTTTTAAGTTTCAATTCCTGAACTTGAATTAATGTAGCAAATATCAGATATCAGGCAAAGCCCAATGAAACGCTTGTGTGTGTGTGTCAGGAAGCTGTTGTCGGGGCACAGAGAGGAGGACCTGATGGAGGCCTGCCAGATGGAGGAGCTGCAGCTGGAGACTCTTCCTCTGATGTTCAGTACGGTGGAGCCGAACACGTGGAGCTGCACAGACGAGCTGCTCGCCATCATACGCAGCACCATTCTGATCCAGCAGAGGGCCGTGGTGTGGCTGGAGCAGGAGCGTGTCCAGTAGAGCCGCATCGTTTCACACTTGTTGTTTAGGCTTGGTTATGGGGCGAATGGTTAATGATGGTTATATAGTGGTTATCATTACAGACCACCTAGTTATGCCCCAAAGCAGGGTTTCTGTGGGTCTTTAAAGAGCTAATTTCCACAAATGAAAGCCTAGAAAGGTCTTAAATCAGAGCTGAAAGTCTTATGCCTGGTTTCACTGACAGGGCTTAGATTAAGGCAGGATTAGACCTTAGTAGTGATGTTACGTTCTGTGCTGAGGCTTCAAAGCGTGTCGAGAAATCCCGAAAGCTTTCAGTGAAGCACATATCGAGGCTTGTATCGCTTTAGACCAATGATGTCATTGATGACATCAGAAGCCTTGCTTGTGCCAGACTGGTTCAGGAAGCGGTTCGGATCTTGGCGAGACATTTTGACAGATATATAAACCATGGGATCCCTTCAAAATGTGTGGTTTAAGTATAATAATATTGCCCCTCTTGTATATTTTGACCAAATAATATATTTACACACATTATTCATATAAATAGATTAGTCTCTGTGGAAATAGTTTTTTTCTTCACCGTTATTTCTAAGAGTTAACTGGCACCAAACTACAGTGTATAAGATCACATCTGTAATATCTGCTTGTTTTACACTCTTTGACCACAGGGTGGTATTGTGAGCATATGAAGCCTTGAGAAATGAAACCTTTTGTGAACCACTTGACTGAAAAGCTTCAATGCTTCATGAATGCCATCACTAGACCTTAGTTTGAAAAAAATATATTACTGGTGTAATCTTAAAGGGTTAGTTTACCCAAAAATGAAATTTCTCTCATTAAAGGTGCTATATGTAAGATTTTCACTTTAATAAAGCATAAAAATACCCCGATATGTTTGCAGATATTTAGGAAACATGCTAAGGTCACCTACTTGTTTCTCAGAAAAACAATGCTACAGCCAGATATTCTACTTTGAAATGTGCGTTCCGTGTCGGAATGTCTGTCTTTGTTTTGGTTTGTGCGAAACCGTGTGCTGCCAGTTTATCCAATAGTATTTTGACATCACAGGTTGCCAGTTGGTGGAAAACACAGCGTATTGCAGCCATGGAAACCAGCAAACAAACTGGGTCAGAGAATCACAGATTCTACCTAAAAAGCCTCTGCATCCTTCTAAAAATCTCTATGAATGACAGCATATTAAAACAGATAAATCAACTCATCAGCTTACAGTGTGTAAGTCTCCTCAGCTTTCATTGTCAATTGCGCTCCCTCTTGTTGTGTGTCCTCAAGCTGGCCACCTGCGTCTTTGAACGCGTCTTTGGGGGGGGCAAAAAATATTTTGAATTTGGACTGCAGTACCTGTTTCGACCACTGGGTGTCATTCCTACATAGAGCCCCTTTAATTACTCACCCTAATGTCATTCCAAGGGTTTCATTTTGGAGAGACAATTGCGTACAAAAAGTATTCTCGTCGCTTCATAACATTAAAGTTGAACCACTGCAGTCACGTCGACTGATTTAACAATGTCTTTTCTGGACACTGAATGCTGTAATTTCGTTGCTTTCAATGTAGGATAAAAAAACCTCTTGGATTTCATCAAAAATATCTTATTTTGTGTTCCGAAGATGAACGAAGGTCTTACGGGCGTGGAATGAATATTTTAAGATGTCAGTTCAAGTTGCTTTCAGTTAAAACGGCTCAAACATGCATATTAGTCTGGGACTAGGGTTAAACCTTGTCTGTGAAATGGGGTCAAAATTCATGAAGTCATGGCATTAAATGTTGCATGCACTGCAAAACTCTTCCTCAGTATTACATCTTTAAATCAAGATGCATTTACTTACCAAAAATGAATATATGAAGTGTTGTTTTCTGAGAAACTGAACAATAATGAGTTTATGCTTCAAACAAGAATAAATATCTGTCAGTGGGGGATAAGAACTTGTTTGATTTTTCTGAGCCCACTGGATATTTGTTCGTTTTAATCAAACTCACTTCATTTTAGTCATTTTGCTCCTCTAGTAAATGACATTTGCACAGGAAAAAGGGCCAAAAATAATGAGGATGAACACCACTTTTTTTTTTCTTTTTTTTTTTGCAATTTAATCAAAATGTCAAGTAAAAAATATTTCTATATTTTATTGTTTGGAGATCATTTGAAAAATGTGGATAACCAAACAGTTGTGGGGCACCATTGACTTCCTTACTGTGAAAGTCATCATGTTTGGTTACCCATATTCTTCAAAATATCTCCTTCTGTGTTCAACAGAAGAAAGAAACACATTCAGGTTTGGAAAAACTTGAGGGTGAGTAAATGATGACAGGATTTTCATTTTTAGGTGACCGATTCCATTATGCTTTATTTTATTTATTTCTTAAATGAAAACATAATGGAGATCTGTTGGAAGTTGTATTTTCAAACTTTGAAGCATTGCTAATACAAGACAGGTAGACATTTATAGACCATACTGATGTATTTTGTCTCCTTAATTAAAAAGATCTTTAAAAAAAAAAGTCTTAAATTTACATTCATAAAACCTGCAGAAACCCTGCAAATACTTCATAATGTGAATCCTTAACATTTATTATAACAAACTGATGCTGATTTTTCTAGAGTAGTTTATGTTCAAGTTTTATATCATCATTTTACTATGAACTTTGTTGATGTAGTTAAGTTACAGCAGTAAACTTTGATCTTCAGACAACATGCCTAAAAATATTGACAGATATTTAGAGTTTGAGGCACAGCATGTGAACATTTGAACTGGATATACATGAGCTGCACTGTATGTTCCTCTGTGTTATATCTGTGAAATGATTTATGACCTCTGACCTGGAGAACAACATGATGAGCTTCACACGGTCAGTGTTTGGGATTGACAGCTGTATTCAGGTGCTAAAAATTTATATCTGATATTAATGATTGATCTGTGATCCATGTTTTTTTTTTTTTTTTTTAGTTAAAACACATTCCAGGACATGTGCAACCACATTGAGGCCCATAAGAGTATTTCCGTGTACGTTTTAAATGAATGCTTACTTTGCTCTTCTGATTTCCTTTCAGTAAATTCACTTTTAGAAAATTATTCATGAAACTAAAAGTGTAATCCTCAGACTTTATTAAAACATAGTAAAACCTGTGGCTTTGACTCATTTTATACTCAAAACAATAGTATAAAAATAATGTATTCACCTTTATGTCACAGTCATTCCAAACCCCCAAGCCAGAGTTTTTACACTTTCTTCTGTATTATATATCTATTCCATAGAATGACAAGACAGCTTTGTGTCAGGTGGACTGGACTTTAGGTTCATGACCGTTAAGAACGTATGTTCGATAAAGTGTGAATATGGGTAGTATGAATGAAAATCAGACATACATCTGCCATGTTGTTACGGTCACATGACCTACCAGCATCAGTTGCGTTGCTTTACTGCCATTCATAAATCCTTTCCCATGGCCTCATGTGATCGTAAAGGGTCCATCAAATGCGCACTTCAGAATCTTGCTGGGAGTACATCCAGGTACTTTTCGCCTAGTTTTTCAAATACAATGAATTCGAACATCCCGTTTTGTCGTTTTTAATTTTCCCGTATAGTAGGGAAGTATTCGATTTCGAATGCACCTTTGGAAAATGGCAGTTCAGCTATAACCCTAATCAAACACACCTGAACCAGTAGTGGTCAGGGTCACTTAAAAAGGTGAATGAAATTGAAGTCTTCAAAACTATTTGCCATGTACACCAGAAAAGACTGGACAAATTAAAACTTACAAGTATTATTTTGAGGACCAAAAAGAAAAATGTGACCCCCTTCCCAACTCCTCCAAATGTTTAAGATACTTATACTGCTTTGATTTTTATAATGCAGCAGACATTTTAGTTGACATTGCATTTTACATCAATTATTGCTCAATGTTCAATATAACATTGTATTCGACTGAAGAGATTTCAGATATTGTTTGAGTCACATTCAAAAATGCTTAGTGTATGTTTAAAATTAAAAAGGAAACAAGGTTAGGAAAGCCTTTTTGAATTCATTCCTCACAAAAAAAAAAAAAAAAAAACACCTCAAATACCATTTGTAACCTTCCATTATTTACAGATTACTTTAAGGCTTTTTTTTTTAAGGAACAAAAACAATGGACATTCCAATCTATGAAAATTGTAGCAATATGGGAGCATTTCAAATAACCCAAATAGTGAAAGTGATTGAAGTCAAAGTTAATATCCAGTGACCAATTGATCTGCATTTCAGCCATGTTGTAAGTAACTGAAGTCACAAATAAACTCATGAACACTGCGAAAGTTTGAGACTTCCATCTTAGAATAAACTTTAATCCACAAACAGGCAACACAAAATCACGGATTGTTTAAAAACAAATTTTATTTGATTCATGTTTTGTAGCCAGTACTACAGCACAATCATGGACAGGGGGATGTGTAGGTCGTCTCAAACTGATCACCTGAAAGAGGACAAGAAATTAACTTGAGCATACAGGCAATTCTACAGGAAATTCAGCCAGACGCATGAGTTTGTGATGGTATACTTGTCTGATAGTAGTCATAAACGTTGATGACCGCTGGCTTGAGATTTGTCACTGCAAGAACCTGTTTCAGTCGCAGAGTGTAAGTTACGGGGAAACGTTTGAGAACCTGCGAAACAGGAGATGATCAGCACATACAGCACTCGAGAAGATGGCAGCTAGTGAATATTCCCAGTATACACAGTCTCACCTCTTTCAGATACACTAGTACACGATCATCTTCAGCATCAACCCGCTCCACTAGTGGGGCAAACGATTGGGGTGGAGATCCAAGCTGATGAACATGCACAATGACATACATGATTACATCTGAAGGAGCTCCAAGCATCTTGGGATTTTACAAGTCATCTTAACATACAAACCAGTGATGTATCGGCTGTGAAGCCAGACAGGAGTTTAATGTCCACGATAACCATGTTAGTACTTTCTTTTGGACCACTGTAACTGAATGAAGGGGAATAAAGAGGTTTAGTCAATAGGGACAAGAAAGCAACTTTCAGAGCAGTAGAGCCATAAACGCGAGCTGATTTTAAGAGTCAAATCTGTTCTTACTTCACTGTGAAGTTCAACATGAGATTGGCTCCAAGCGGTCGACAGTCTCCCTTCACCTTTGCTTCGACACTCAGTGCTCTGACAACTTTAATAGGTGTCGGGATGTTGTAGAAACACGCGATCTATGATTGCAAAGTAAAACAGAATTGGGACGTGCAACAAACAGAAATGGAGGGGGTGAAGATACAGACCTGCACAGATACACAATAGGACCCTGATGCTTTAACACTATATTTGCCAGTAATGTTCTTCAGCGGCTTCTCCTGATACAGCAGCCTGTTGTCCCGATTCACAGTGAAGCTATAAGACTCTCCTCCTGCCACCGAGGACTGTACAGTAACAGTGCTGGAGCCGTCCACACTGAACACTTTAGCAGCATACACAGACAGGGCATGAAGAGCCACCACAGTGTCCTAAAAACAAGCACTAGATTAAAAACTCCACTCATATAAATGATTGAGGTCATGTTTGGTGGTCAGAGGTACATGGGTGGAGGAGAAGCCTCCATAGGGATTCTGCTGGGTCACGAGCCAGTTGACAATGCGGTTAGCATAGCTCAGAGTTGCAGTCATGAGAGGCTGTTTAGTGAGAACCGCTAGCAGCACATAAGAGCTGATCTCCACCGCCAGAGTATCACCAGATGAAGTCTGAGACCAATGGAGCTTAGATCCTGAAGACAAGACAGAGGGCAGAAAGTTGATGTGAAAGAACCTGATGAAGCAACATCAAGAGGCTGGTAAAGTTCACCTTCAGAAATGGCATTATTGTTTAAGGAGGTTAGAAGCTGTGATTGAGTGCTGGTCTCCCAGCAAGACTGAAGGTGTAGGCCAGCAGAGCTGTAACGTAAGTGTTTCTCAAGTTCCCAACGACAGGCCTCAAGCATGACAGGATCCTGAAAACCAAAGCAAGCGTCAAGATTACAGTCAGAACAAAGTCATCTGCAAGGAGTTCATACAACTACTGGAGTTCTTACCATGGTGGGGACACCTATTTCAAGCAGTGATGCAATGATGAATTGAAGCTGCACTGAAACTGTAAATTTGACCTTCAACTGTTTGGTGCCCATTGAAGTCCACTATAAAAGGAGAATAATCCTGGAATGTTTTCATCAAAAACCTTAATTTCTTTTTGACCGAAGAAAGAAAGACATGAACATCTTGGATGACATGGGGGTGAGTAAATTATCAGGAACAATTTTGAAAGGGAACTAATCCTTTAAGACAAAGAATACATACGAGTTCTTAAAGCACATTTAAAATGTAGAAACAGAAGTGGAAGATCTAGTATTGAAAAGGCAGACTGTTCCAGAGTTGAGAAGCAGCCACAGAGAAAGCCCGGTCACCTTTAGTTTTATAACATGAGTGAAGAACAGAAAGAAGTTGATTGGCTGAGCGCAAGGATCTTGAGGCACTGTATGGGACAAGATCATGTATATACTGGACCAACAAGTCCATGCAAAGCTTTTTAAAAAAAAAAAAAAAAAAAAAGCAAAATCTTAAAAGCAATCCGGGACATAACCGGTAGCCAGTGGAGAGAGGGATGCACAAGAGTAATGTGTTGATGCATTTTAGTGCCATTCAATAGCCTGGCTGCCATGTTTTGAACCGTTTGCAGTCAATGGACAGTTGAAATGTAATGTAGCTGAAACCCCATTTAAAGGTTTTTCTCCCATTGGCACAGAGACAGGATGAATACGGATCATTCAACGGTTTTAGAGTAAAGGCCGATGACTGAGTTGGAGTTACTCGAATCTGCCAAAGAACAACAGTGCACATTAAGCAAAGACAGGGATCTTCTGTATATACTGTAGATCCATTATAAATATAACATACCATGATGCATTTGGACAGATAGCTGAAGACCGTGGCCTTCAGCTCAAAAGACTCCCCACGGATGGAGTACGGCAGGGACAGCTCCAGGAAGAAGGGCTGTAAGACCGTCAGCTGAGCAGGAGGAGTGAGACCAAAACCTTTGGAGGACAGACAGAATGCCTCCGTCTCCCATGTGGTGATGGTGTCAGGAACCTTGAGGGGAACTTGTGTGGATCCAGAGTCTCTGAGGAACATAACACCAGAAAAGTACAAATTAGGTCAAAGTGGATAGGAGAGAATTGTGGCTTTAGATGGTGTCAACTGCTGAAATAAAGACATCCTTCACTAACCCCACTTCAGCAAGTTGCCAGATCCACGTTTCTGGAAAGTAAGTCCTGACGGTCACATCATAGGTGGAGCTGCTATCACTACTTTCTGCTACTGGAGCAGGGGCCGGAGCAGAGGCCGGAGCAGGGGCCACAAATGGCTGTACTCCCCCATAGTACACTGAAGCAAAGACAAGACATTAAGACTAGAATTTCTTGCTTTTTGCATGCACTTTAGTTCTGAAGCTACAAAAGGAACAATCCCTCATTGTATTTATATTTGCATACTTAAACCCTCCACCACAACGCCACACAACTTGGTGAACTTAAGGTTTTTCCTGTTTGTTCTCCAAATCATGCAGAAGTCATTTTCATAGGAAAGAGAAAAAACAAAAAACAAAGTCCAACTGTGTAGACCTACCACTGGGGAAGCGTCGAAAATATATCAGGTCTTTGTACTTCAGGCAGACAGGTTCACGTACATTCAGATTTGTTGCAAGCTTCATCCCCACACTCTGCCAGAGCAACAAGACAAAAACGGATGTAAATGTAATCAAGGAGCCTGTAGTATTCAGTGACTACATGGTCATGAATGTTTTCTACCATGAAACTTGTATAGGCATGATCTGTAGGAACAGCTCGACGGAGTCGAAAACTCAGACACTCCTGTTCATCCTCAACGCCATATGGATAACCTGATGGCAATCACACAGGTTGCATGTCGAACACCTGGGTCCATGAAACAATACCGTCACATGTTTCTGGAAAAATGCTGAAATAAGTGCAATACCATTATGTCTATTACTGTCACATAAGTTCATAAAAGTATGTTTTTAAATGTAAACAGCCACATAGAGATTTGCCCATTATATCCACCAGCAGAAGACTCAAATCCTGAAGTTATGCCTGGATGTCAAGTCAAGTGCAACAAGAAAACTGGTACCATTTCAGCACTCAGACGTCTTCCTGGCTCCATGATCTGGATGCTCTGATCTACAGCACTGAGGCCACACAGAGATCCTGCTTGAGCAGAAACTGTCAACACATTTCCCTCACCAGGAACTGCCGTAGCAGGAGAGAACTTTAGAGACACCTGGAACAAGGACCAACACACTGTAGGACACGTCACCATTCCCCACTTGAAGCCAAAAAGAGTGCACATCATACCTGGTTTTGGAAACACTTTTCAGTGTCAAAAGATGCACTACCAACAACTACACTCTCACTGGGCAGAACACAGTAGACCAGAATCTGCACCACTGGAGCCATGTCAACACTGACAGACAGCTGGAACGACACGGAGCCGCTCGTGACTTTATTAGAAGCCCTCGCTTGAACCTTCTCAGATCCATGCAGAACAATCACTCCTCTGGACAAGACCTGACAGAATTGACCAAACAGTGCATATAATGTGCCACACACAGGTCAGAACAGAAACAGAATGTTTTGATGTCCACTCACCATATAGATGATGTCAGCATTGTAGTTGCCAGTTTCTCCAACAAAAGAATACTTGACAGTCACTGGAAGTGCAGCACCACATTTCAACGGCTGCTCAAGCTTCATTATAGTCGGTTCACTGAAAGTTGGGCTGTCAGGAGAAGCAGATCGGACCTGATGAACAAACCTCATATCGGTACTGTAGTATGGCGATTTGTTATCGTAATTATCCGCTGGAGTTGCACTTGCCTGTGGAAACAACAAATGGAATTGAATTCTTGCTAGAGAAGTCGCCATTTAATATAAGAGAACAACATACCCGCAGATACAGATCAGCTTTAAGATTAGCAGTATTGAGGGAGGACATGGCCAGTCCGTTCTGGTTTGTGGTCAGATTTAGCAGCAGTTCATTAGGCCACCTGTTAACATCCAGGAGATATAACGCTTTGTTCGCAATTGGAGTCCCATTGAAAAAAGATGCTAAGATCTGTTGGGAAAGAAAAAGGTGAGGAAAGGGAACCATTATGAAAGCTTCTGCAGCGGGATGAGCTTTTACTTGCCTTTCCATTAATTATTGATCCAGGTTTAAAAAACTCTGGGAGCTCCACAAATCTGACCTCACCGACTTCAAATGTAATGTACACAGTTGTGAATTGACACAACTATGTCTGGGAGGAAAGAAACAGCACAAACATGAAGACACCAAATAAACTCGCAGACATGAGTCACTGGTTCAAATCAGCCAATAGCTCACCTGTTCCCTCCTCAGTGAGGTTAAGGTTAACAAGAAACAAATCTTGCATGGAATTCTCAAATTTGGTGTTGAAAAACTCTGATGTACTGAAGGTAAGGGAGGCACATCCAGTGGCATTCATCTGGTAGCAGAAAAAGAGATTAATATTTAAGTCAAGCATGTGTTCAGTCAAGAAGGGGGAAGGAGGAAAAAAAAAAAAAAAAAAAAAAAAAAAAAAAAAAAAAAAACCACACCACTCTGTATGACAATAGTCACACCTTTACGGTTTTATTCAGGCACCCCCAGGCAGGTCACGCCTGGAACGTCAACATATTGAAAAGGCTCACGGCACACTTCCACAAACGCTTGACCAGGTACAGGTTGGCCATAAGTGTATCTGGGAAACATCACAAGGAACAAGATCAGGAACAGACCGACCACAAGACAAGAAAATAAAAGCCTCACTCACTTGGCACAAGCCTCAACTTTCAGTCCCACATCTGCAACACTGTACGTCTGTGGTGTGTTTACAGTCACGTCAAACTTGGGTAAAACTAAACCAGAAGCAAACTGCTTAATTACCTCAAAGCTGCAGTTGTACTTTCGCACTTTAACAATGACTTACCATATTTTTTCACCTCAAAAACCTGGGAGATCTCTCGGTCACCAATAAAAGCCTTTAGTTTGTACATCCCTATCTGAGCCTCTGGGTTCAACTTGTGAGAAAGCTGCAATATCCACCTCGTTGAGGAAACATTTGTCCACTGACCAATCCCGTCCTATTTGGGCGCGGGGGAAGAGACACTCAGAAAAGAAACAGCAAACCCAAAAACATGCAGAAATTAAGTTGCATCAGCTCCATCCAAAGACTTGCACTAGAGCAAATTCTCACCTCCACCACCACCAGACTGTACTATAAGACAAACAGTAGAATTAGACATTTAAAATACAATCATGCTGATAAAGAAACATCAAGAAAAAAAAGATAAAAATAAAGCTGAATGTAATTAGAGATGAGATTTTACCATTTCATCAAGGGGCACAAATTTGGCATTCATGGTCACAACTCTAAAATTCACTGCAAAAGGGAAAAGACAGAAACTCACATCCATTACATAATGCACTTGAACGTGTAGAAAGTCCATTACACTACAAGTTCTGATCGCTTCTCATTTTCAATCAAGCGTCATTCACAGCTCACCCGTTTGTCCTGGATTGTAGATGGGTTTGTCTGCTTGGATGAAGGTCAAAGGTAGGTAAGATCTGAAAGGTAGGTAAGATCCGCTCTTCTGTCATTTTGAAGACCCTTCCTTGAACTACCACCTTCACCTTCTGCACTGATTCTCCATCTACTTGAGGTGCCTGTAGATAAAAATGTGGTTACAAAAACAGATGTAAATGCTGCATGAGCCACACAATGACAGACCTGGAAAGTAAAGCAGCGGTGAAACTCTGTTGAAGATCTCTGCTGCACAAGTTGAGTCGTCTTGTTTTTGTCATCAAGCAGAGAAACCGTCATTGCAAGACTCTCATTGGGTTTTAAAAGACTTGCACACAATTTGGCATCAGAGCCAGACTCAATCACTGCAGGGAACGTCACGATGAAGGATCTGTGGAAACATCAGACAGAATTTTAGTGTCTGAAATCATAAGTCTGATCTGAACTACTGTATTCCTGCAAGTTTAGAGTCACAAAAGTAGTTGCTATAATACTAGAGTCTCACTCTCACACATAGTCATTTTGTGGAAAAATGCATAAACTTTGAAGAATCAGGTTAAAACTACAGGAGGACATGTTCGTTCACATCAAAGCCCATTTACTTAAGGTCCTGATCTCTGTCCCTCAACTGCAAAGATGAAAGGACTAAAATGAGCGCTTTCCAAACACAAATCTCCTCCACAGCCATAAAGAAGGATCATCCAAAACCAGAACCAAATCAGGTAACTCTCAGAAACCCTACAGAACTTTACAAAGCTCTGTTTACTGCTTGACAGCTTCTTTCAATCAGTTGCAATGATTACAGCAATATTGCTCTTAATTGTCTGGTGGAATTCATCAAGCTTGTTAATTCCAATGATCCTCCAACCAGGAATTAATTTTGTCAGTTAATTACTCCATCTCCTATAGCTTTTAAAACATAGCACATTATTTTAAATACTGCTAATGATACATAATACATTGTAAAAGAATCATCACAAGTCTTTTATTTCGATCTTAACCAGCTCTCAAGATGTTTCCATTGCTTGGATTTGAAGATAAAACATGTTTCTGATCATTAAGAGCATTTAATGTTTCCTCATCACAGCGGAAACAACTTAAAACGCTCTTTGTCATTTTTAACAGATAAGTGCACATAAGAGCAGACATCATTATAAACTATAAATGGTTTATTTTTATTTGTGTACACTCACATTTCTCTGCTTTTGTAAAATAAAGGTAACAGGGTGTGATTTCAGCAGTCTGTCTCATGAGAAACTTTCTGAAACTGAAACTCAGCTAATAATCACACAAACATGAAAGCTTGAAATGTACTTTTAAATACAATAATTCACATTTAAAACATTCTCCTGCAGTGTAATCTGTATGAAACTAAAGTAAGCGGTGGAGCGTGAATGACACTTGATTTCGCCATGATAGCATCATGACTATTTATGGTGAACAGAAAGGTCAATATCATCCATAAAATTTACATTATTATATAAAACATTTCAGCTTAACATAAGATTCATAAGAAAATCTAAAATACATTCGGGGGATATACATTTTAAAATATTCCATGCAAGCATGTTTCTGAATAAAAGCATTTTCTAGCAGCATCATAAAAAGCATATTCTGTTGAATTGTAATTAACAGTCAAAGGAACTTGACATGAGAGACATAAAGGAGGAACTTCGCCTATTAATAAAAACCCACGGGTAAGTCTTGAGTGCCCCAGTCTGAACCTGGTGAAGATCACGTCTTGATTTGAAGTTATGGAAGGTATTTCTTTTTATACTGGGGTTTAATTCATACAGTTTATTATTTTTATTTTCATCCCTTTCTTTCTGCCACTTGTGAGTGGTGTATAAGTTAATTACTGGATTAAAATCAGCAGGTGTTATTTGACAGTCAGATTTTCCAGGTCAAGCGCATCCCTGACAGCCATGTCAGCTCTCTCATTACCAGTTAGTCCAATGTGACTTGGAACCCAGCAAAATATATTAAAGTGTTCCTTCTTTAAAAGATCTAAATTAGTTCAACAAAATCAACAATTATGGGGTGATCAGTCTTTAGGGTCTTTGTTCTTGACCCTTCTTAATATTTTCCAGAACCAGAAGTAACGCTCGAGCCTCAGCTGTGAAGATAGAGCCTTGGTCCGGAAACCAAATGCCATATTGTTGATGATCTATCACTGCTGATTCTGATACTTTTAAAAATTAAATTCAAACATTCATTGTCGTGTACGTGTGTAGTTCAAAATGAGTCAAATGAGTTCACGCCTTTGATCAGTAACATTCTTTTCCTCCATGGCAATCTGTAGTAGGCTAGGCCTAGTGAATCACTTAATTCAAGTAAACAATACAACACAAATCATGAGCATGTAGTCAAGAATCCAACTTTAAACAACTCCAAAAAGTGAAAGCTCAAACAGCCACTGCCTGAGTGAACTTAATTTCAGTCTTGCAAGGATTTGAAGTCACAGGACAAACAGAAATTCATGAACACTGCATCTCCCTGATTCAAACAATCACTGATGAGGCACAAAAAAAGAGGCAACAAAAGGACTGATTGTATTAAATCAGTTTTATTTAATTCATGTGTGCTGTAGCCAGTATGGAATCAAATCATTAACAGGGCATGTGTAGGTGGTCTCAAGCGCATCGCCTGAAAGAGGAACAGGAAATGAGCTGGATCATGTTAAGTGAATTCAGCCAGAGCAAAGCATGATTAGGATGATAAAGCATACTTGTTTGATAGTAGTCATAAATGTTGATGACCGCTGGCTTGAGATTATTCACTGCAAGAACCTGATTCAGCTGCAGAGTGTAAGTCATGGGGACACCTTTGGAAACCTGTGAGACAGAAAGCATGAACAGCAGCACATACACATGTTGTCACCCACTCCACCCTTTAATAAAGGAAAAAAAAAAAAAAAAACAACAACACTGGTTTAGAGCAATGGTCTCACACCAAGCCTATTGGTTAATGTATTTTAAGAAATGTAATGCACGAAAACAGCCATCTGAACCCTGATTGCTGATCAACCAATCTTTTGTACTCTGCAGGACGTGGATCAATCAAGATATTTTACCTTTCATGTAATAGGACAGTGACTATTTAGAGCTGCTGCAGGGCTCAACACAAAGGACTTTTCTACTAGCACAGTTGGGATTTTTACATACCAGTGAAACATCTTAAGTACAATAATTTGAACAAAGTAATCAAATGTAAAACATGCATAGCCTTGACTGTATAAATTAAATATAGCTTATGCCTGGCTCACACTACAGGCCTAAAACTCCTGTAGTGTGAGCCAGGCATTAATCACTCAAGAAAGTGACTTTTATGCCTGGCTCACACTACAGGAGTTTTAGGCCGATTTATGCCCGATTTTCCCCTCCCGAGAATCGGAGAAAAAATCTTGTCCAAGACCTCGATCGGTTCCGATGTTCGGCGCAGATTATCTGGTAATGTGAGACGTTCACAGATAAAATCTTGCACCTCCCGATCTGATCTCACACAAATCGGGCTCACCCCGATCATATCAAACATGTTTGATATTTATCGGGATGAGCAAGATTGTAATAACGTCAGTACTGTCACAATAGCCAATAGGAAACAAGTATACGACGCGACGGAAGTGACAGACATTTCGAAATGGCGACCGCGAAAACCAAGATCAAGGAATCTACAATGTAAAAGGTGACACTATCGCTTTTAAACTAGGCAGGCAATATTATAAAGGTAAACATTCTAGCACACTACGATAGTAATAAAAGGTCAATTTTACTTCCATTTCTCGCTGAAGAACTGACAATCCACGTTTCAGTATCCATTTTGTTTACATCGCTTTCGGTCTGCTGCGTAGATCACGTGACACGCTTCCTCTGGCAGATAATCTTAATAACATTTTGTAGTGCGTGATGCTCCGCGAATTTCAAATCTTGTAGTGTGAGCATGTTTAAGATTTCAGGGAAGAAAATCTGCAAAGATTCTCCAGAAGTGTGTGCTGCAACCAGATTTTACAATCGGATAGGATTTTAAAACTCCTGTAGTGTGAGTCAGGCATTAGTCTTTTGTTAGATGAACAGCAGTAGGTTTATTAGGCTGCTGTCACTTTCAAAGCTGCATGTACATTTTCCTATACTTAAGCCCTATTCGGACAGGTTTAGTTTTACATGGGGATGTGGAGTAAAGTAATTTTACCTCAGGACGTCTGTAATATTGGCCAATTCGCACGGGATAAGACATCTCAATAAAACTAGCAGAAGTGGGAGGGTAAATTTACGCACCGCCGTCACCTCCCTGTCGTCATGTGGGAATACGTTGCTTCCTGATACCATGTGCACAAACACATTATATGGTTTATATATTTAGATTATAACAGATTTGGTCAAACGATTAAATTCTGACTGTATTATGATGGTAATATGCACATTAGTTTTGTGCCTCTGACAGTTGCTTTGATCTTTTTGCTCTGAATGGTATGTATAAAATACTTGATTGCCACAGACTTGTCCCACCACCTTCAACAAATGAATGTTTCTTCAAGTGCTTCCATGCTTGAAAAAAAAAAAAAAAAAAAAAAAAAAAAAAAAGTGCAGAAAACTACTTTTAAATCCGTATCACCTGGAGGTAATTTTTCCCGGACCTTTTTACAGAAGGTAAAAGTCACCGTAATCTTTACTGACATTGTCCATAATGATTACCAAGATGGCACAGTCGGACAGGACTAAAAAAAAAAAAAAAAAAAAAAAAAAAAAAAAGCTCTGATAATCACTTTAGCCCCACCTCCCCATGTAAAACTAATCCCGTCCAAATAGGTCTTTAATTTTCCCTCATTGAATGACTCCACTATACACTCAAGTATTGTTTGTTTAATGCCTCTTTTGGTTTGTTATAGTAGAACTGGCTACATATAGGTCTATAACTGAATGCCTACATAAAGCGCTTATTACCATGGAGAGCAGAGTAGAGACTTGTAAATCTGGAAGCAGTTAACGTCACCTGCAAAGTGCATGTTTTAAACAATATTTTGCCTGTTAAAATAATTTTTAACCTTGTTTACACAGATTACTCCATTACTCTGCGAAATGTTTAGACTTAGAATTTTAGTTACTGGTCCAAAACAAGTGAAAAGCAGCTTTTTGGAGAAATCCAATTCAGTTGCAAGAGCATTTAGTTAGAGTCCAAATTAACTTCAAAAAGTGAAAGCTCAACCAGTTAACAGCCACTGCCTGAGTGAAACACTTTTG
Organism: Megalobrama amblycephala; assembly: GCF_018812025.1. NCBI lineage: Eukaryota > Metazoa > Chordata > Actinopteri > Cypriniformes > Xenocyprididae > Megalobrama > Megalobrama amblycephala. Next base: position 70,786,651 of record NC_063044.1, read on the forward strand.
TCATGTTTTAAGGACCTGAAGGCACATGAGCAATAGAAACCTGAACCCTACAACTTCCTGACTTAAAAAGTACAAGGGAGGCAACAAAAAGACTGATTGTATAAAATCAATTTTATTCGAGTCATGCATCCTGTAGCCAGTACTCAAATCATGGACAGGGGGACATGTATGTCGTCTCAAACGAATCACCTGAAAGAGGAACAGGAAGTGAGCTGGATCATGTTCAGTGAACTTAGCCAGAGCAAAACATGATTAAGATGCAAGCATACTTGTCTGATAGTAGTCATAAACATTGATGACCGCTGGCTTGAGATTTTTCACTGCAAGAACCTGATTCAGCAGCAAAGAGTAAGTCATGGGGACGCCTTTGGGAACCTGCGAGACAGAAGAGATGAACAGCAGCACATACACAGCACTGAAGATGGCAGCTAGTGAATATACCCAGTGTACAAAGTCTCACCTCTTTCAGATACACTAGGACATGATCATCTCCAGCATCAACCCGCTCAACTAGTGGGGCGAATGTTTGGGGTGAAGACCCCAGCTGAGGGAGAAAGAAACATCGTTTACATAAATTACAACCCAAGATGCTTGAAGCTCAGACTTCGAATCTTAAACATACGAACCAGTGACGTATCTGCCGTAAAGCCAGATAGGATCTTAATGTCCACAATAACCATGTTAGTGCTTGCTTTTGCACCATTATCACCCTCATCCAGGTACAAAGGAATAAAGGGGTTTAGTCAACAGGATTATGAAAACTGTTTCCTTTTGTAGGAGTCAGAAACAAGGCCTGGTTTCAGGACAAAACCAAGTCTATTCTTACTTCACCGTGAAGCTCAACACAAGATTGGCTCCCAGCGGTCGGCAGTCTGCCTTCACCTTTGCTTCGACACTCAGCGATTTGGTGACTTTAACGGGTGTCGGGATGTTGTAGAAACATGCAACCTACAGTATGAGTTCAGAGCAAACAAAATGAGAATTAGGAAGTGCACAGAGACAAACAGAAGGGTGAAAATACAGACCTGCACAGATACATAAGTGGATCCGGTGACTTTAACACTATATTTGCCAGGAACGTTCTTCAGTGGCTTCTCCTGATACAGCAGCCTGTTGTCCCGATTCACTGTGAAGCTATAAGACTCTCCTCCAGCCATCGAGGACTGTACAGTAACAGTACTGGAGCCGTCCACGCTGAACACTTTAGCAGCATACACAGACAGAGCATGAAGAGCCACCACAGTGTCCTTAAAAAAAAAAAAAAAAAACACCCAAGCACTAGATTAAAAACTGCACTCAAATGATTGAGCTCATGTTTGGTCATCAGAGGTACCTGGGTGGAGGTGAAGCCTCCATAGGGATTCTGCTGGGTCACAAGCCAGTTGACAATGCGGTTAGCATAGCTCAGAGTAGCCGCTGTGAGAGGCTGTTCAGTGAGAACCGCTAGCAGCACGTAAGAGCTGATCTCCACCGCCAGAGTATCACCAGATGAAGTCTGAGACCAATGGAGCTTAGATCCTGAAGACAAGACAGGAGAGCAAGTTGATGACAAAGAACCTGATGAACATCATCAAGAGGCTAGTAAGATTCCACCTTCAGAAATGGCATTGTTGTTTAAGGCAGTTAGAAGCTGTGATCGAGTGCTGGTCTCTCCAGCAAGACTGAAGGTGTAGACCAGCAGAGCCGTAGCGTAAGTGTTTCCCAGGTTCCCAACGACAGGCCTCAAGCATGAAAGAGCGTTGGTGATGACAGGACCCTAAAGAGAGAGAACAAAAACAAAAATCTGACAGCCTGAACAGGAAGGTCACCCACAGGCTGCCAAAACATCAACTGGAGACGCTTTTACCGTGACAGGGATGCCTAGTTCAAGCAATGATACAACAACGTAGGCAGTCATGGTCACGCTGTCCCCAACTCCACCCTAAAAACACACCAGCACACTTTATTTACAGGAACTCCGCACCAAGCCTATTGGTTATAGGGCATTTAAGACAAGTAATGCACCTTCATGTCATAGTGGTGCAGAGTTCCCTGCTGAATGAAACAACCGTCTGAACCCTGCTTGCTGATCAACCAATCCTTTGCACTCTGCAGGACTTGTGGATAGATGAAGATAAATTGCCTGGCTAGAGCAAAAGTCCTCAGGACAAAGGCAGTCAACCTGGCAATGGAGTTGACAAACTGAAACTTACAAACTGCTGGTGTCATGACAGATTACACAAGAGAAGAACTGTCATACTCACCATGTATTTGATTCATCATAACCAAATGTGCTGAATGAGCCATCTTCATGCCTGTAGTTCAATTGTCCTTGGTATCCTGTTCAGGTCAAAAGCCACATGTAAATTGGTCAGGAAGGGAGGGTCTGAGGCACTCAAATAGGAAGAGCACGACTAAACCACCTTGGAATTTAGTCTACATATTTAAAGTGGATTTGGTCATCCATACCGCTCTGAAGGTAGCCAATGGCGGTCTCTCGGATGGCTGTGGTGAGTTGCCCTGTGGCTTCCAGGTACAGCAAAATGTAAATATTGGGAGCAAGAATAATCATATTCTGTTCTCCACAGCCACACGGCATCTGTAATAACTTATCCAGATTCTTCAGCGCACGACCCATTATGTCCCCTATGAGAGGTCAAGCATAAATCCCACATCAGAAACAAGTTATTCTGGCAAACATCACATGTCAGTATTCTCCATGAAATGCTTTACCAAGGACTGAAACAGAGCATCTGGCTGATCCCTGAACCACATTTGATGGAAATGTCAGAGTCACATCTTCCAAAAGAACGCTTCCTGCAGATTGAACAGAATGGATCAGCATTGAGCACTAGGCTAATGTTTGGCTGTACAGGGAAAATGTGTTTGGGAATCATTGATTGCAAACAAACCCTTCGGACACAATAACCAACTCTGGGTGTTTGTCCTCTCAACTCCTTCAGCCTAATTTAAAAAAAAACCAAAAAAAACAAAACCACATCAGTAACAGCATGAGTGCCATGATCAAACTCCAGAAGGCTGGTTAACACTCACCAGAACAAGTAGACTTTGAGTGACTACATCAACACGTCCTCTTGTCGGCACGGTCACGGCTTCAGTGCCACATCGAGTACGGGACGGTTCAGCTGAAGCATTGACCGTCACATTGACAGCTCCTGCAGCGACAGACAGGAAGTAATACACCTAATACACCCAACACCGTTCAAAATTGAGAGAGTCAGTCCAAAACTAACCAAGAACAGAAGCTGTGAGAACCCATTTAAAGGTCTTTCTCCCATTAGCACAGAGACAGGATGAATAAGGCTCATTAGATGCTACAAGAGTGAAGCCCGTAGATGAAGCTGGAGTTACTTTAACCTGCCAATAAAACAGTACATGGAGCAAAGACACATTACCTTCTCTATACAGAGCCATCATGTCAAGTAGGGATGCACAAAATCAGACATAAATCGACTGATAAAAATGGTCACTTAGGTTTTTGTTATTGATCCGATAAAAACTAGCCGATATAAAGCTGATATATAGGCTACATTAAATTATAACAAGAAAAGAATGTTGTGAATTCTTTGTGTTCCCAAGATTCAGTGCGTTGTTGCAGGAAGCGCGCCAATGGAATTACACCTTCATGACTATGCACATGCAAACTTGATTGTGCATTGAGCCATTTGTGCCATTCTAAGATGTAATATGGTTTAGTTTTATGTGTATCAGATTAATCTGTATAGCAGTGGTTCCCAACCTTTTTTACACCAAGGCCCACCTCCTCTCCAAATCAATATGGCACGGCCCACCTCCCCCCATTAATTTTTTTTTTTAATTCACAAACACATTTGTATTTTAGCGTTACTACTTCAACCCCATGTTATTTTAAAGAAGAAACTCTAGATTTAAGTGTTCAGTGTATGTTTAAACATACTTTGCAGACATTCTTTACAACTTAAATGTTATACAAACTTAAGCACAAGTCAACCTGCCATACCAAATAAGACTGAATATATAGAGATACCAAAGGACTGAATTTAAATACTATGCAGATCCATAACACCACAGATCCTCCCAAACATCTCAAAACACGCTTGCTCGGTGAGCATCTATTATAAAAGATACTATATATAATATTGTAGCGTGTCATTGTGGGGAGTGCATCCAGAACATGAGCACATCGTTTAGAAGTCAAATTTGCTGATACACTTACGTCACTTTGTAGTGATGGTCAAATTAAGTTTGTAATATAAATAGCCGATTAATCTCATAGGACACGTTTTGAGTTAAATCCGCTAGAAAAGCTCTTCAGGTTCCCAGTCCTCATTCAGCTTGCACACATAGCAATGCAAAGCATTAAAAGCTATGATTGGGACTGTTGTATGCATGGTATTATGGAATAATTTGTTACTCATAAATAGCACATTTCTGGGTACTCAAAGTACATTACATAAGGGGGAAATCTCAACCACCAATGTGCAGCATCCACCTGGATGCAACGGCAGCCATATTGCATACCACCCACCACACACAAGCTTATTGGTGGAGAGACCGTGATGAAGGATGACCGGATGATTAAGAGGTCATGATTTTGGTATTGGCCAAAATTCATATTGTTGCATCCCTAATATAAATGGAAATTAAACCATGACAGACCATGATGCACTTGGACAGATAGCTGAAGACCGTGGCCTTCAGCTCAAAGGACTCTCCACGGACAATGGAGTACGGCAGGGAGAGCTCTAGGAAGAAGGGCTGGAAGACCGTCAGCAGAGCAGGAGGAGCCAGACCGAGACCTTTAGAGGACAGACAGAACGCCTCCGTCTCCCATGTGGTGATGGTGTCAGGAACCGTGAGGGAAACTTGTGTGGATCTAGTAGCTCTGAAGGACAGGAGAGAGTAATGAGGGGAACAGAGGAACTGTTGGGCTTTTGATGCAACAAGAGATTCTTCACTAACCCCACTTGAGCAAGCTGCCAGATCCATGTTTCTGGAAAGTAAGATCTGACAGTTACTTTAACAGAGTGCTTGTCTCCATCACTTCTGGCTTCTGGAGGAGCATGAGCCACCAAGTCAACCGCATCAATCATTTCCAAGGCTAAAAAGGAACTACAGTTAGTTTGCTGAAATAGAATATAGTTATTGCTTTCTGCATGCACTTCAGTTCTGAAGCTACAAAATGATCTTAACGGTCCCTCTTTGTTGCTTCAAGCATAAGATTTAGCACTACACAGTTTGCTGATCCACAAAACAAAGGGGGAACGAGGAAATCAAAAGTTCAGTCATATATATTTTTCCCCCCCTTCTTACTGAATGAATCTGCATAAAACCAACCTTCAGGGAATCTGGGGAAGCTGGGATACCACCAGCACGGAGGGGGCTCGTACAGCGAGATTTGTTGCGACCTTCATTCCCAGGCTCTGTCATGGTAACAGGTCAAAACACAAGCCCAAGTTCAAGTCAGTGACTCCATATTCCTCAGGGACTACATGGTCATGAATGGCTTTGTACCTTGAAGGTTGTGTAAGCTGTATTTGTAGGGACAATGTAGTCAGGATTTGGATGGACAATGTAGTCAGGATTTGGACGAAGAGCTTGACGGGCTCGAAAAGTACCTAGACACTCCAGTTCATCATCACACTGTATGGGTATCCCGAGAGTGATCGCACTGGGAGCAAAAAAAAAAAAAAAAAAAAAAAAGCAACTTACTTGAAGTAAATGCATTAATTGTTGGTATGTCAGTCAATTTAAAATGTTGTGTCAAAATGTACACAAATTGCTATAGTCATAACAGCCACACATAATAGCATAAGTTTGTCCAAATGATCCATCATTATTACTCAAATTCTAAAGCTGAACCTGAAGGTCAGTCAAGGCCAGTAAGAACTTAAAGACCCTCTGTGGTGAAAGAGTTTTATAAAGTTGTTCATGTCTGTCTGGGGTTTTAACATGCTTTAGACAAACCATATGCAAAATCCTTGTAACCAATCACTTCAATGCAGAGGTGGGTAGTAACGAAGTAAACTTACATTTACACTTGTACTTTAGAGTAGATTTAAATGTGGGTACTTGGAGTACATTTGTAATGAAAAATCTGTACTTTTACTTCGCTACAATGGGCAGCGTTCCTCTCGTTACTTTATTTTAATGCAATACTGTACGTGTTAAGAAATATGTACTTTAAGCACGCTGTCTTTTTTCATGAACGATGCCCCATTCACAAATGAATCGCTTCTGTTCAAAGTCTTGATCAAACAAGTTGGCAAAACTGACTAAATTGGTTCGCCAATCAGTTTGAATGATTTGTTCAGTTCCTGCACACACTGAATCATCTGAAGCGGTTTCTCACTCGGTGTTGAATGAAATGGCAGTGGACCTCCAGTCAATCAAAAGCAAATCTGCAAACGCATCAGTTGTTTGCCAGCGACGAAGATCTTTATTAGTTGAACTGCGCATGCTGTCTGAACAATTCCACACGTATCGATTTCATTTGATTTCAATTCATGCAGCCAATAGCCGACATTTTACAACCAAGTAGATTACGCCACGATTTTGGATACTCTACCCACCTCTGCCTCAATGTGCAGGCGGGCATATCATTAACTGACCGTGCAAGTGAGTCTTAAAAATGTTTTTCTACTGATATGAAAAATGGTAGCACTTCATTTTACAGTACATGTACTTTTCTGGTACATGTATAGTAATTATGCAGTATGTACAGGTAATAGAGTGGTAACACAAGGTACTTACCTGACATGTACGTACATGGAAAGTACAGCAGTGTTTCTTAGTTTCCAATGGTACATACATGGTAATTACATTGTATAACAGGCACTTGTGTGGAAACTAGTAAGACTGTACTTACTAGTGGTAGACTACTTGTACATGTACATACAAGTCAGGTAAGAACCTTGTGTTACCACTCTTTTACTTGTATGCATAACATAATTACTACATATGGACCAGGAAAGTACACGTACTGTAAAATAAAGAGCTACCTGAAAAATCAGGTGTATGATGCATATTACAAATGTTATGATGAACTAAATGCCTCTCTCCACAACATACTGAGTTCTATGATGCCTTTCTAAGGGTACCAATTGTTAGAAGGCAGCCGTCTGACTCATGAATGTGAACATGGTTTATTAGCAAAATATTAGCCGTTTGATAGTCAAAAGGCTAATCATAAAATTACTGTTATGTGTCCGACGCTGTTAAAATTGATACCATTGTGCAGCATTTATCTCAGTAACTTGACCGAGTGGATCTTGTCTGAGCTTGTGTGAGTGAGTGGATGCAGGGCTAATTATCACATTCATAGATCCATATATATTAAGTGAGGCAAGGGTGTAGTTACATTTCAAGCCATTTTAAAATGATTTAGAACTTTTCACAGGAAAAAAAAAAAAAAGTTGATGTCATTTTGGTGATTAAAGAGTACAGGGGGACTTTAAATAAACTGCAAATTGATACCATTTTAGCACTCAGACGTCTTCCTGGCTCCAATATCCAGACACTCTGATCTACAGTGCTGAGGCCACACAGGGATCCTGCTTGAGCAGAGACCGTCAGAACGTTTCTCTCAGCAGGAACAGCTGTATCTGGAGAGAACTGCAAAGACACCTGGAACAAGGACCAACACATGCTGTAGGACACGTCATTACCATTTGAAGCCAAAAGATAGTGCACATCATACCTTGTTTTGGAAACATGCTTCAGTGTCAAAAGATGCACTACCAACAACTACATTCTCACTGGGCAGAACACAGTAGACCAGAATCTGCACTGCTGGAGCCATATCAACACCGACAGACAGCTGGAACGACACGGAGCTGCTCGTGACTTTATTAGAAGCCCTTGCTGTGACTGTCTGAAATCCATGGAGGACGATCACGCCTCTGGACAAGACCTGACAGAAGACAAGACAAACAGGTGCATAAAACGGTGTTGGACAAACAGACTAGCATCCAACAAAGCTGTTGTTCACTTACCATATAGACAATGTCAGCACTGTAGTCACCAGACTCCCCAACAAAAGAATATTTCACGGTCACTGGAAACGCAGCACCACATTTGAGCGGCTGCTCAAGTGTCACTATAGTCAGTTCACTAAGTGATGGGTTGTTGGAAGAACCGGGTTGGAGAAGCTGAACAACCCTCGTAACTGTAGTAAAGTATGGTGATTTGTAGTCATAAACAAGCCTTGGAGTCACACTTGCCTGGAAAACAATGAATGCAATGGGTTTTTGCAAGAGTGACTGAAAGTCTACACTTCACAAACGTAAAAAGCAAAACATACCACCAGATTCAGATCCGCTTTAGGAAGATTAGCAGTGTTGAGAGAGAATGTGACCAGTCCATTCTGGTTTGTGGTCAGATTTAGCAGCAGTGTGTTGCGGTTAGCATCCAGGAGATACACAGCTTTGTTTGCAACTGGAGTCCCATCGAAACGAGACACTGTTATCTGTTAGGAAAGATCACGGTTAGGAAACAGAACCAATGAGAAGGCTTCTGAGACAAGGGATAAACTTTTACTTGCCTTTCCATCAATTGTTGACCCAGGTTCAAAATAAATTTGAGAGGTCCACAAATGTGACCTTGCCGACTTCAAACGTAATGGACACGGTTGCAGATTTTGACATAACTACATCTGGGGTAAAACAAAAATGTACCAGATAAACAAGTCAACATCCACCATACATGGGCTGTTGGTTCAGATAAGCCAATAGCTCACCTGTTCCCTCCTCAGTGACGTTCACAGTAACAACAAACAAATCTTGAAGACTATTTTCAAATTTGTTGTTGAAAAACTCTGACGTGTCGATGGTAATGGAGGCACAGCCCGTGGCATTCATCTGGTAGCAGAACAGTGTCACATTTAAGTCAAGCACAAGAAAAACCCTCCACTGTAAGGCAGGAGATACACACCTTTGCGGTTTTACTCAGGCACAGACGGGTCACGCCTGGAACATATGGAAATGGATCACGGCACACTTCCACCAGTGCTTGACCAGGTACAGGTTGGCCATACGTGTATCTGGGAAACGTCACAAGATAAAGAATAGCCTACACACAAGACAAGAAAATAAAAGCCTCACTCACTTGGCACAAGCCTCAACTTTCAGTCCCACATCTGCAACACTGTATGTCTGTGATGTGTTTACGGTCACGTCAAACTTGGGTAAAACTAAACCAGAAAGGAAACACTAAGACCTCAGATCTGTTGTTGTACTGTTGCACAGAGTTCTCAACTTACCGTATTTTTTCACCTCAAAAACCTGGGAAATCATTCGGTCACCAATAAAAGCCTTTAATGTGTACATCCCCATCTGAGCCTCTGGGTTCAACTCATGAGAAAGCTGCAATATCCACCCCGTTGAGGAAACGTTTGTCCACTGACCAATCCGGTTATTTTTATTGTCCTATTAAAACAATTAACAGATCAGAAATACTGCAAACAAAAAGCAAACATACAAAGAGCTGTTAGCTCTATTAAAAGACTTTTAAAAGCACAATTCTCACCTCCACCACAACCAGATTGTACTGCAAAACAAAGACAGGAATTTAAGAGTACAAACATTGATGCAGCAAAGTCATTGAAGAAAAACAAAAAAAACCCAGCATTAAATTTACAGTTTGCTCATGGCTAGACCTTACCATCTGATCAAGAGGCACAAATTTGGCATCCATGGTGACAACTCTGAAATTCACTCCAAAGACACCAAACAACATTTATTGCATAATGCACTTGAAAAGTAAGAACTCGTCGTGTAATTGACTCTCTACACAGAAAATTCATCCAAGGGTCATTCACAGCTCACCCGTTTGTCCTGGATTGTAGATGGGTTTGTCTGTTTGGATGAAGGTCAAAGGTAGGTAATGTCTGAACATGACTTTCCTCTCTTCGGATGCACTGAAGACCTTCCCTTGAACTTCTACCTTCAGATTCTGCACCGATTCTCCATCTACTTGAGGAGCCTGCAGAGAAATTCAGTAAACAAACCAGACAAAAAAAAAAAAAAAAAAAAAAAAGCCACATGCATCTAATGACAGACCTTGAAACTAAAGCAGCGATGAAGCGGCATTGAAGAGCTCTGCTGCACAAGTTTAGTTATCCCATTTTTATCATCAAGCAGAGAAACCGTCACGGTGAGGCTCTCTTGGGGGTTCAGAAGAGTTGCACACAATTTGGCATCAGATCCAGACTCAATCACTGCAGGGAACGTCACCATGAATAACCTGTGTGAACAAAGTTTAGGTTCAGAGACCAAAAGGAATCAGTCAAAACATGTACATGTTGGTTGAACATTCACAGAAACTGGCTTTCACAGGGTTGCCAGGTCTGCATATCAAAACTAGCCTAATGTCCAATCAAAAATAGCCCAAAGTGATCATCTCCATCAGGGGGTGGGTTGGAGTTGGCAGGTAGGGTGGTATTTTGGAGAATCAAATTTGTAAGTAGTCAGGGTTGATTGTCTGGATGGGACAAACATGCAGAAAAAAAAAAAAAAAAAACATGCACAGAGAAACTACAGACTTGGCAACACTGGGCTGCCATGGTCAAAAGAAAGAACACAAGAACATTTTGTTCAGAATATATACACAACAAGGAACAAGAAACTCCAACTCACTTCAACAATGACTTGCATTAAAAAAAAAAAAAAAAAAAAAAAAAAAAAAAAAATTTAATCCTTTGAACACTATATGGCCACAAAGTATAATGTGATTAATGTACTTTAACATGCAGCTAAAGCTTTGATGGGTCATTTTGCCATCTTTAAGACTAAATCAGCATAGACATTATGCCCCTTCTGTTCACTTCAAAGCTCATGGTACTTACGGCCTTTTCTGTCCTTCAACAGCAAAGAGGAAAAGAGCTAAAATAAGTCCTTTCCAAACACAAATCTCTCTCACAGCCATGAAGAGCAATCATCCAAGACTAGACAGAAATCAAGGATCTCTTTCAAAAACCCAACAGTACTTTAAAATTCACACTGTTCCCCTACTCTACAGCTTAACTTTAAATCATCTGCCAGTGTTATTTAAATGCTCTTAATAATTCAGAACAGGTTGATTTCACACTCAAAGGCAATCAAGCAGTCGTTAGGGTGGAGCCCCGGCAATTAATCACAGGGTTGTTACCAACTGTTGCATTTGGCATGAAACACATTCATCCATCAACATCTCACACCAAATACGAGACTGCCCGAGGGATGGGCAACGTTGGTCCTGGTATTACGCTGTCCTGCAGAGTTTAGCCAAAAAATACACACTAACAAGAAGCGACAGTCAATAGAACGTTCCACTGCAACACCGGCGCCCAGCAGCAGCCCTGCGTTTCCACAATTTTGGGGTGAAAGCGAGTCTCAGTCCACTTTCTATGGCAATTTCAGCAGCTTTGTTAAAAAAACATACATTAAAGCTGAAATCCAACCTGAATGATGACAACACAGAATAAAATACTATAGTGATCATCAAATCCTTTTTACAGTTTATTTTACAGACTTTGTGTTTAAGTCTTCCACTTTTTTCACAAAACCTTTTATCTCTAGAAACCCAGTCAGTTTGGGTTAAAATTCTTTAAAAAGCTTATAAACACTGAATTAATACCAACATATGAAATTAAATTAAGGACATGCATGAGAAAAATTGGGAATGTTGGACAATAAATATATGAATATGACAGCTTGGTTTTGCAGTGTTGTCTAATGTCCGTTAAAGCAAAAGTGTCCAAAAGTGTGAATTATATGATAACGGACACAGCAATGCATCATATATTATAAGATCATTATGTCTGTAGCGTGATCCATTAAAACGTACAATATATATTAGGCCTATTATACAACATATATTATATATATATATATATATATATATATATATATATATATATATATATATCAATTCAGACCTAGATATTACTATTACTCCAGTAGGTCTGAAATATATTGTTCGCTGCAAACATGATGATCTTAAATGTATTAATTATTAATTTACTATTTATAAATGTGTAAAGTTGCATGAAATGGAAATACTCAATAAAGTAGGCTAACTACGTTACCTCAGATGGATGAATGGTTGGATTCCACAACTGGTAAAATAAAACATATATAAGACAATACAACATTTACTGTAGGAGCCATACAATTTACTGGTGACTTAATTAAAAAAAAAACTGTTCTATTGCGCTTCTGATTTGGCAGTGAAATTCGCTGATTTTGGGTGCGTAAGATGTGAAGGATTCAATGGTCCAGTTAGTATTTTCAGCCCATAATGGTGGCCGCACTACCGGAGCGCCATCTAGTGGCTGTTACCCAAAAAGTATCAAAGTGTCGCCTCTTGGGTTCTAATCTCTTTGGTTTAAACTTTAAAGCCACAGCCACTGGAAGGCAGGCCTGCAACCTTCAGCCAAAAAAGCATAACGGCTATGCTAACACGATTTGTAGGTATGAAAGAAAGGAGACCAGAGGCTTTTTTAATGGATGTCAAAGGAGAAGAGGCTTCACTGCACTGAATAAACCACTTTTGTGAGGAAACAGCTCATCATTTAATGAATCAACTGCATGTCAAACAAACTGTATGTTTGTTGGGAACAATATGTAGTTTTTACTATAATAAAAAGGTTATTTAATAAGATGAGGCAGAGAAGGGAATGTCACAACAGGAATTGACTCATTTACGGCTTTACCATAGTATTTAACAGTGTTGAGTGATATTGTATATTGTGTAAAGAAAGTAAAGAATTTCAATGTTTTCTTTCTTTGGCTTTCAGGTTTTACCAGTTATGATAAGACTTGAATTGTAATGACTATTAAAACTACATGAATACATAATGATGCTGATATTTTGCAATTTAATTATATTGTGTTGTTTAAAGAAAATAAAATCGCTACCAGGTTATTAGACTTGTAATGATTTATGACTGTTGTTTGCCTAATGATGATGATATAATGCTTTGTACTGAATGAAAGTAAATAAATAGGCCTACATATAATTTTAATGAATTAAATATGTATTAAATTACAATTAAGTTTTGGGGTAATCTTAAATTTAGTTTTATGCGCCCTGCAGTGACTAATTTGCAGTTAATAAAGCTATTTGCACTCTTTTTTTCCCACAGTAAGACACAATCCACAAAGAGTGCAGTCCTACTGTATGTTTACAATATAACACACGTGTCAATCACGTTTACACACTGCCTCCAAAACTTTCGTCCGTCATAAAAAAAATTCGGATCAGGTTCAATTTTCTGCGTTTTTCACAAAGAGACCAAAGAGACCCTCTCATCTCCCCAAGACAACAGGCTTGTTCGAGATGCACTGGCGCTGCGCAGACCGATTGGCATATGACATCAAAGTACCACGAGAGCGTTTGGAGAGCATACGAGTCGCTTATGCTTTTGAATCGCTCTGTACTTTGATGTCATGCGCAAATCGGTCTGTGCAGCGCCAATGCATCTTGAACAAGCCTATGGTGGCTGCATTCAAAACAGCCTACTTCTCTACTATATAGGCGAGCAAATAAGTATGTCCCAATCCTTAGTATTCATAAAAGAGTAGATGAGAATTACTGGGGTGATATTTCAAATTTTCTCTTCAAAATTTTTGCAGTTGTTGCCATTTCCAGATGTTGTGTTTTAACGAACTAGAGATTTTATCAGATAAACATCACATTTGGTCAGTCTAATCTAAAGGCCTTTAAATTGCGAAGACCTTGAGTTTTCGCTGAATGGCGTATCCGTGGCGGCCTGACAAAATTCGATGTTTCGTCATGAAAAAGGAAGTTGTTGTAACTCAGGCATACAATATCCGATCTGCCCCAAACTTCACATGTTTTATTAGAGTCCTTTGGCCTCAAGTAGGCTATAAAACCTTCTGTAGATTTCATTCTAAAAGTGTGCATATGCATAAAACCCAGATTTCCTGTATGCACAAAAGTTTTACGGCAGAACCTGCGCAAAATTCGCTTTATAAAACCCAGTCAGCTGAAGATTGTGCGTACATGAATCTCCACCCCTCCTCCTCCCTGAAATCACCATGGAGCTTACAAAGCCTAGTTTTACTATGCATTACGTCATCTGCATGTAATTTCCATGCATATTCCCATCCACGCGACACCATGTTTAGGTACAAGACATTAGGAAAATATGACTATAAATGCCATCATTCACCATCCCTGTCTTGTTTTAGAAAAAAATGAATCAAACTTGAATAAAATACTTTTAGGAATGTTTTTAGTGAAGAGTTATTCTCATTCTTTTCCACTGGCCAAATAATATTTTTAATTTTTTATATAAATCAAATTTATACAATTTTGCCTAAAAGGTAAACATAGCCTATATTTTAGGATGTTTACATATTTTTAATTGAAACAGACAGCCGGCCTTATATTTGCATTGTAAATTATCGTATGATACATTGTATGATTATTGAGCGCATATGAACGCGTCACTGACCAAATATTTTAAAAATAAATTGTGCATAGCTTACCATTTCCTTCAAAATCTATCCTTTAAATACAATGGCATTTTTCATAATATTGGGAAGACTATGACAGGGGTTATCTTTAGACTAGCCTACTGTCATTCTGTGCACAACACCAGCAGCACAACTGCGTTCAGCCGCAAGTTCAGGTGCGCATCTGTCTCTGTCTGTCTCTCAGCATTGGGAATTAAACTGGAAATGCCTTTTTAAGTTTCAATTCCTGAACTGAACTGAATTAATGTAGCAAATATCAGATATCAGGCAAAGCCCAATGAAACGCTTGTGTGTGTGTGTCAGGAAGCTGTTGTCGGGGCACAGAGAGGAGGACCTGATGGAGGCCTGTCAGATGGAGGAGCTGCAGCTGGAGACTCTTCCTCTGATGTTCAGTACGGTGGAGCCGAACACGTGGAGCTGCACAGACGAGCTGCTCGCCATCATACGCAGCACCATTCTGATCCAGCAGAGGGCCGTGGTGTGGCTGGAGCAGGAGCGTGTCCAGTAGAGCCGCATCGTTTCACACTTGTTTAGGCTTGGTTATGGGGCGAATGGTTAATGATGGTTATATAGTGGTTATCATTACAGACCACCTAGTTATGCCCCAAAGCAGGGTTTCTGTGGGTCTTTAAAGAGCTAATTTCCACAAATGAAAGCCTAGAAAGGTCTTAAATCAGAGCTGAAAGTCTTATGCCTGGTTTCACTGACAGGGCTTAGATTAAGGCAGGATTAGGCCTTAGTAGTGACGTTGCGTTCTGTGCTGAGGCTTCAAAGCGTGTCGAGAAATCCCGAAAGCTTTCAGTGAAGCGCGTATCAAGGCTTGTATCGCTTTAGACCAATGATGTCATTGATGACATCAGAAGCCTCGCTTCTGCCAGACTGGTTCAGGAAGCGGTTCAGATCTTGGCGAGACATTTTGACAGATATATAAACCATGGGATCCCTTCAAAATGTGTGGTTTAAGAATAATAATATTGCCCCTCTTGTATATTTTGACCAAATAATATATTTACACACATTATTCATATAAATAGATTAGTCTATGTGGAAATAGTTTTTTTCTTCACCGCTATTTCTAAGAGTTAACTGGCACCAAACTACAGTGTATAAGATCACATCTGTAATATCTGCTTGTTTTACACTCTTTGACCACAGGGTGGTATTGTGAGCAAATGAAGCCTCGAGAAATGAACCCTTTTGTGAACCACTTGGCTGAAAAGCTTCAATGCTTCATGAATGCCATCACTAGACCTTAGTTTGAAAAAAATATATTACTGGTGTAATCTTAAAGGGTTAGTTTACCCAAAAATGAAATTCAAAATATTTTGAATTTGGACTGCAGTACCTGTTTCGACCACTGGGTGTCATTCCTACATAGAGCCCCTTTAATTACTCACCCTAATGTCATTCCAAGGGTTTCATTTTGGAGAGACAATTTTGTCGAATAAAGCAGTTAATTTTGTTTTATTTTTGTGTACAAAAAGTATTCTCGTCGCTTCATTACATTAAGGTTGAACCACTGCAGTCACGTCGACTGATATAACAATGTCTTTTCTGGACACTGAATGCTGTAATTTCGTTGCTTTCAATGTAGGATAAAAAAAACCTCTTGGATTTCATCAAAAATATCTTATTTTGTGTTCCGAAGATGAACGAAGGTCTTACGGGCGTGGAATGAAATGAGGGCGAGAAATTAATGACAGAAATTCCATTTTTGGGTGAACTAACCCTTTAAGTTGAAACAATGGCTCTGATATATTTTAAGATGTCAGTTCAAGTTGCTTTCAGTTAAAACGGCTCAAACATGCATATTAGTCTGGGACTAGGGTTAAACCTTGTCTGTGAAATGGGGTCAAAATTCATGAAGTCATGCCATTAAATGTTGCATGCACTGCATGCACAAAATGAATATATGAAGTGTTGTTTTCTGAGAAACTGAACAATAATGAGTTTATGCTTCAAACAAGAATAAATATCTGTCAGTGGAGGATAAGAACTTGTTAGATTTTTCTGGGCCCACTGGATATTTGTTCGTTTTAATCAAACTCACTTCATTTTAGTCATTTTGCTCCTCTAGTACTGTAAATGACATTTGCACTGGAAAAAGGGCCAAAAATAATGAGGATGAACACCACTTTCTTTTTTCTTTTTTCTTTTTTTTTTTTTTTTTTTGCAATTTAATCAAAATGTCAAGTAAAAAATATTTCTATATTTTATTGTTTGGAGATCATTTGAAAAATGTGGATAACCAAACAGTTGTGGGGCACCATTGATTTCCTTACTGTGAAAGTCATCATGTTTGGTTACCCATATTCTTCAAAATATCTCCTTCTGTGTTCAACAGAAGAAAGAAACACATACAGGTTTGGAAAAACTTGAGGGTGAGTAAATGATGACAGGATTTTCATTTTTAGGTGACCGATTCCATTATGCTTTATTTTATTTATTTCTTAAATGAAAACATAATGGAGATCTGTTGGAAGTTGTATTTTCAAACTTTGAAGCATTGCTAATACAAGAAAGGTAGACATTTATAGACCATACTGATGTATTTTGTCCCCTTAATTAAAAAGATCTTTAAAAAAAGTCTTAAATTTACATTCATAAAACCTTCAGAAACCCTGCAAATACTTCATAATGTGAATCCTTAACATTTATTATAACAAACTGATGCTGATTTTTCTAGAGTATTTTATGTTCAAGTTTTATATCATCATTTTACTATGAACTTTGTTGATGTAGTTAAGTTACAGCAGTAAACTTTGATCTTCAGACAACATGCCTAAAAATATTGACAGATATTTAGAGTTTGAGGCACAGCATGTGAACATTTGAACTGGATATACATGAGCTGCACTGTATGTTCCTCTGTGTTATATCTGTGAAATGACTTATGACCTCTGACCTGGAGAACAACATGATGAGCTTCACACGGTCAGTGTTTGGGATTGACAGCTGTATTCAGGTGCTAAAAATTTATATCTGATATTAATGATTGATCTGTGATCCATGTTTTTTTTTTTAGTTAAAACACATTCCAGGACATGTGCAACCACATCGAGGCCCATAAGAGTATTTCCGTGTACGTTTTAAATGAATGCTTACTTTGCTTTTCTGATTTCCTTTCAGTAAATTCACTTTTAGAAAATTATTCATGAAACTAAAAGTGTAATCCTCAGACTTTATTAGAACATAGTAAAACCTGTGGCTTTGACTCATTTTATACTCAAAACAATAGTATAAAAATAATGTATTCACCTTTATGTCACAGTCATTCCAAAACCCCAAGCCAGAGTTTTTACACTTTCTTCTGTATTATATATCTATTCCATAGAATGACAAGACAGCTTTGTGTCATGTTGACTGGACTTTAGGTTCATGACCGTTAAGAACGTATGTTCGATAAGGTGTGAATATGGGTAGTATGAATGAAAATCAGACATATCTGCCATGTTGTTACGGTCACATGACCTACCAGCATCAGTTGTGTTGCTTTACTGCCATTCATAAATCCTTTCCCATGGCCTCATGTGATCGTAAAGGGTCCATCGAATGCGCACTTCAGAATCTTGCAGGGAGTACATCCAGGTACTTTTTGCCTAGCTTTTCGAATACAATGAATTCGAAATCCTGTTTTGCCATTTCTAATTTTCCCGTATAGTAGGGAAGTATTCGATTTCGAATACCCTTTTGGAAAATGGCAGTTCAGCTATAACCCTAATCAAGCACTCCTGAACCAGATAATTCGTGTTCAGGGTGTTCAGGTATTTGCCATGTACACCAGAAAAGACTGGACAAATTAAAACTTACAAGTATTATTTTGAGGACCAAAAAGAAAAATGTGACCCCCTTCCCAACTCCTCCAAATGTTTAAGATACTTATACTGCTTTGATGTTTAGAATGTAGATGTAATGCAGCAGACATATTTTAGTTGACATTGCCATCTTACATCAATTAT
Source organism: Megalobrama amblycephala (assembly GCF_018812025.1). Classification (NCBI taxonomy): domain Eukaryota; kingdom Metazoa; phylum Chordata; class Actinopteri; order Cypriniformes; family Xenocyprididae; genus Megalobrama; species Megalobrama amblycephala. Next base: position 70,805,069 of record NC_063044.1, read on the forward strand.
TGCTCAATGTTCAATATAACATTGTATTAGACTGAAGAGATGTCAGATATCGTTTGAGCCACATTCAAAAATGCTTAGTGTACATTTAAAATTAAAAAGGAAACAAGGTTAGGAAAGCCTTTTGAAGTTATTCCTCAAATACCTAAAATACCATTTGTAACCTTCCATTATTTACAGATTACTTTAAGGCTTCTTTTTTTTTTTTTTATTAAAAGGAACAAAAACAATTGACATACCAGTCTATGAAAATTGTAGCAATATGGGAGCATTTGAAATAACCCAAATACTGAAAGTGATTGAAGTAAAAGTTAATAGCCAATGACCAATTGATCTGCATTTCAGCCATGTTGTAAGGAACTGAAGTCACAAACTCATGAACACTGCAGAAGTTTATTCTAAGCTGGAAGTCTCAAACTTTAATCCACAAACAGGCAACACAAAATCACTGATTGTTTATTTGTTTATTTGATTCATGTTTTGTGGCCAGTACTACAGCACAATCATGGACAGGGGGATGCGTATGTCGTCTCAAACTGATCACCTGAAAGAGGACAAGAAATTAACTTGAGCATACAGGCGATTCTACAGGAAATTCAGCCAGACGGATGAGTCTGTGATGGTATACTTGTCTGATAGTAGTCATAAACGTTGATGACCGCTGGCTTGAGATTTTTCACTGCAAGAACCTGATTCAGTCGTAGAGTGTAAGTTATGGGGAATTGTTTGAGAACCTGCAAAACAGAAAAGATCAACAGCAGCACATACACCACACTCAAGATGGCAGCTAGTGAATATACCCAGTGTACAAAGTCTCACCTCTTTCAGATAAACTAGAACACGATCATCTTCAGCATCAACCCGCTCCACTAGCGGGGCAAACGATTTGGGTGGAGATCCAAGCTGATGAACATGCACAATGACATGCATGATTACATCTGAACGAGCTTCAAGAATCTTGGGATTTTACAAGACATCCTAACATACAAACCAGTGACGTATCTGTCGTGAAGCCAGACAGGAGTTTAATGTCCACGATAACCATGTTAGTACTTTCTTTTGGACCATTGTAACTGAATGAAGGGGAATAAAGAGGTTTAGTTAATAGGGACAAGAAAGCAACTTTCAGAGTAGTAGAGCCATAAACGTGAGCTGATTTTAAGAGTCAAATCTGTTCTTACTTCACTGTGAAGTTCAACATGAGATTGGCTCCAAGCGGTCGGCAGTCTCCCTTCACCTTTGCTTCGACACTCAGTGCTCTGACAACTTTAATAGGTGTCGGGATGTTGTAGAAACATGCGATCTATGATTGCAAAGTAAAACAGAATTAGGACGTGCAACAAACAGAAATGGAGGGGGTGAAGATACAGACCTCCACAGACACACAATAGGACCCTGATGCTTTAACACTATATTTGCCAGTAATGTTCTTCAGCGGCTTCTCCTGATACAGCAGCCTGTTGTCCCGATTCACGGTGAAGCTATAAGACTCTCCTCCTGCCACTGAGGACTTTAGCAGCATACACAGACAGGGCATGAAGAGCCACCACAGTGTCCTAAAAACAAGCACCAGATTAAAAACTCCACTCATAAGTGATTGAGGTCATGTTTGGTGGTCAGAGCTACCTGGGTGGAGGAGAAGCCTCCATAGGGATTCTGCTGGGTCACGAGCCAGTTGACAATGCGGTTAGCATAGCTCAGAGTTGCAGTTGCGAGAGGCTGTTTAGTGAGAACCGCTAGCAGCACATAAGAGCTGATCTCCACCGCCAGAGTATCACCAGATGAAGTCCGAGACCAATGGAGCTTTGAACCTGAAGACAATACGGAGGGCAGAAAGTTGATGTCAAAGAACCTGATGAAGCAACATCAAGAGGCTAGTTGTGATCGAGTGCTGGTCTCTCCAGCAGGACTGAAGGTGTAGGCCAGCAGAGCTGTAATGTAAGTGTTTCTCAAGTTCCCAACGACAGGCCTCAAGCATGACAGAGCGTTGGTGATGACAGGATCCTGAAAACCAAAGCAAGCGTCAAGATTACAGTCAGAACAAGGTCATCTGCAAGGAGTTCATACAACTACTGGAGTTTTTACCGTGGTGGGGACACCTAGTTCAAGCAGTGATGCAATGATGTAGGCAGTCATGGTGACATTATCATCAACGCCACCCTAAAACACCAGTATAAATTTAGAACAGTCTCAGCCTTTTAATACATTATGGACCATTTGAAGAAACATGTGACCACCTTCATTTCATAGTGGTACAAAGTTCCCTGCTGCATGAAACAGCCATCTGAACCCTGCTTGCTGATCAACCAATCCTTTGCGCTCTGCAGGACATTCGGATCAATGAAGATAAATTGCCTCGCTAGACCAAAAGTCCTCAGGACAAAGGCGGTCAACCTGGCCATGGAGAAGTGGTCACAAACTGAACTTACAAACCGCTGGTGCCACCACAGACTACACACAACAGAACTGTCATACTCACCATGTATTTGATTCATCAAAACCAAATGTGCTGAATGAACCATCATTGTGCTTGTAGTTCAGTTGTCCTTGGTATCCTGTTCAGGTCAAAAACCACAAGAAATTAGACATGCTCCAATAGTAAGAACTGAACGTCCTTAGAACTTAGTATCCAGAGTTTAAAAATAAGTAATTTTATTAATTTCTAAAGCACATTTCAAAACAGGTTGCAACCAAAGTGCTGTACATTCTCCTTATAGTGGACTTCAGTGGTCTCTCCAAATGGCTGAAGGTCAAAATTACAGTTTCATTGCAGCTTCAAAACGATACCAAATGAGGAATAAGGGTCTTATCTAGTGAAACGTATATGCAATGTATATGCTTTATAAACAAGTGATCGCCTTGCACGTGCTTCTGCTTTCTGTATTAGGGAAGGCGTAGGACATACAGCGTAAGATGCGTTTAACAGATGGTTTCTCTAGATAAGACCCATATTCCTCGTCTGGTATCGTTTAAAGCCCTTTAAAGCTGCACTGAAACTGCAATTTTGACCTTCAACCGTTTGGCCACTATAAGGAGAATAATGCTGGAATGTTTATCCAAAACCTTCATTTCTTTTCGACCAGGAAAGAAAGACATGAACATCTTGGATGACATGGGGGTGAGTAAATTATAAGGAACAATTTTGAATGGGAACTAATCCTTTAAGACAAAGAATACAAACAAGTTTTTAAAGTGCATTTAAAAATGTAGAAACAGAAGTGGAAGATCTAATATTGAAAGGCAGACTGTTCCAGAGTTGAGAAGCAGCCACAGAGAAAGCCCGGTCACCATTAGTTTTATAACGTGAGTGAGGAAAAAGAAATTGATTGGCTGAGCGTAAGGATCTTGAGGCATTGTATGGGACAAGATCACGTATAATACCATGCAAAGCTTTTTAAAAAAAAAAAAAAAAAAAAAAAAAAAAAAAAAAGCAAGCAAAATCTTAAAATCAATCCAGGACATAACTGGTAGCCAGTGGAGAGAGGCAAGCACAGGAGTAATGTGTTGATGGATTTTAGTGCCAGTCAGTAGCCTGGTCATTTGTCAGGTCAGTCAATTGTCAGGTGAATTAGGCAAACCCATGTATAGAGTATTACAGTAGTCCAACTCTGAAGTAAAAAGCATGAGTAAATTGATTGTCATACACACCTCTCTGAAGGTAGCCTATGGCGGTCTCTCAGATGGCTGCAGTGAGCTGCGCCGTTACTTCCAGGTACTGCAGAATGTAAATATTGGGAGCAAGAACACCCATATTCTGTTCTCCACAGCCATACGGCATCCGCAATAACCCATCCAGATTCTTTAGTGCACGACCTATTAAGTCTCCTATGAGGGGAAGAGAAACAAGTGGTCAAGCCAAAAACCTACATCAGAAGCCCAAGTTATTCTGGTGAATATCAGTGTTTGCTTCAATGAACCCCTTTACCAAGGACAGAAACAGAGCATTTGGCTGATCCCTGGATCATGTTTGTTGGAAATGTCAGAGTCACGTCTTCAGAAAGAACGTTTCCTGCAGACCAAACAGAACAGCACTGAGCATTAGGCTAATGTTTGGCTGTACAGAGAGAATGTGTTTGGGAACAACTGATTGCAAACAAACCCTTTGGACACAGTAACCAATTCTGGGTGTTTGTCCTCTCAACTCCTTCAGGCTATATTTTAAAAAAATAAATAAAAACAACCACACATCACATCAGTAAAAAGCACAATGCACTACATTATCCAGAAATATGGTGAACACACAGACCAGGACAAGTAGACTTTGAGTGACTACATCAACGCGTCCCCTTGTCGGCACAGTCACAACCTCATTGCCACACAGAGTTTGGGATTGTTCAGCTGAAGCATTGACCGTCACATTGACAGCTCCTGCAAAGAAAGAGGTAGCGAGTTAGAATACACGATAAAACGCATTTTAGTTGTGATCGTGATCATTGCTTCTCTAAGCATAAACTATATTTACCCACTGATTATTCATCATGAAAGCCAGTTGCTAGGCATCAAGAGTACTATAGGGAGTAACACCTCAAACATTTCAAATTAGAGACAGATGGCCAAAAACTGACCGAGAACAGAAGCTGTGAAACCCCATTTAAAGGTTTTTCTCCCATTGGCACAGAGACAGGATGAATACGGATCATTCAACAGTTTTAGAGTAAAGGCCGATGACTGAGCTGGAGTTACTCGAATCTGCCGAACAACAACAGTGCACATTAAGCAAAGACAGGGATCTTCTGTATATACACTGTAGATCCATTATAAATAAAACATACCATGATGCATTTGGACAGATAGCTGAAGACCGTGGCCTTGGCAGGAGGAGCGAGACCAAAACCTTTGGAGGACAGACAGAATGCCTCCATCTCCCATGTGGTGATGGTGTCAGGAACCTTGAGGGGAACTTGTGTGGATCCAGTAGCTCTGAGGAACATACCAGAAAAGTACAAGTTAGGAAAAATGGGATAGGAGAGAATCGTGGCTTTAGATGGGGTCAAGTGCTGAAATGAAGACATGCTTCACTAACCCCACTTCAGCAAGTTGCCAGATCCACGTTTCTGGAAAGTAAGTCCTGACGGTCACATCATAGGTGGCACTGCTATCACTACTTTCTGCTACTGGAGCAGGGTCCAGAGCAGGGTCCGGAGCAGGGGGCATTGCAGGGGCCATTGCAGCCACCGCAAATGGCTGTACTTCCCCATAGTACACTGAAGCAAAAAGACATCAAGACTAGAATTTCTTGCTTTTTGCATGCACTTTAGTTCTGAAGCTACAAAGGATCAACAATCCCTCATTGCATTAATATTTGCATACTTAAACCCTCCACCACAACACTAAACAACTTGGTGAACTTAAGGTTTTTCCTGTTTCTCCAAGTCATTTTCATAGGAAAGAAAAAAAAAAAAAAAAAAAATATATATATATATATATATATATATATATATATATCCAACTGTGTAGACTTACCACTGGGGAAGCGTCGAAAATATATCAGGTCTTTGTACTTCAGGCAGACAGGTTCGCGTACATTCAGATACTAAGCATACTAGAAACTTCCAGGAAGGCGTGCTGATGCAAGTTGGAGCTAAACTCTGCAGGACACCGGCCCTCCAGGAACAAGTTTGGGGACCCCTGTCGTATAGCTTTTAAAACATAACACATTATTTTAAATACTGCTAATGATACGTAATACATTGTAAAAGAATCATCGCAAGTCTTTTATTTCAATCTTAACCAGCCCTCAAGATGTTTCCATTGCTTGGATTTGAAGATAAAGCATGTTTCTGATCATTAAGAGCATTTAATGTTTCCTCATGACAGCGGAAACAACTTAAAATGCTCCATCATTTTTGGCCATACAGATAAGTGCAAGACATCATTATAAACTATAAATGGTTTATTTTTATTTGTGTACTCACATCTCTCTGCTTTGGTAAAATAAAGATAACGGTGTGCTTTCAGCAGTCCGTCTCATGAGAAACTTTCTGAAACTGAAACTCAGCGAATAATCACACAAACATGAAACACACATCTTAAGAAAGCTTGAAATGTGTACTTTTAAATACAATAAATCACATTTAAAACATTCTCCTACAGTGTAATCTGTATGAAACTAAAATAAGCGGTGGAGCGTGAATGACACTTGATTTCGTTTATTTATTTAGTTTTTACGCCATGTTAGCATCAAGGCTATTTACATGGCAAACAGAAAGGTCAATATCATCCATAAAATTTACATTCACACTGTCGTAAATATTCCAAGCGCAGCTCTGGACTACAACGACTACAACACTCACCAGTGCAGTAGTTTTGCAAAGTAGTTTCGCGCTCTGACAGCGGCAGATCAGACCAAACGAATCGAGTGATGAATGCAGTTGGACATAGTGGTGTATTAGAGGTAAAAAATTATATAAATACTGTTCGGTTTCTCACACAAACCGATCGTTTCGTGTCTTAAGACATCAATGTGTCGTCACGAGCCGTAGGGTTTAATTTGGATTTGTCTATCGTGTTTTATTTACTCTTATTGTCCAAGTTCCCGCTGACTTGCATTATACCACTGACAGACGGCAGCGGTTGCAGTTAAAAATCATCATTTGTGTTCTACTGAAGAAACAAAGACACCTACATCTTGGATGCGCTGGGGGTAAGCAGATAAACATCAAATTTTCATTTTTGGGTGAACTATCCCTTTAACAGTCAAAGGAACTTGACATGAGAGACATAAAGGAGGAACTTCGCCTATTAATAAAAACCCACGGGTAAGTCTTGAGTGCCCCAGTCTGCACCTGGTGAAGACAACTTGATCGTGTCTTGATTTGAAGTTATGGAAGGGATTTCTTTTTATACTGGGGTTTATTTTATACAGTTTATTATTTTTATTTTCATCCCATTCTTTCTGCCACTTGTGAGTGGTGTATAAATTTATTACTGGATTAAAAATCAGCAGGTGTTATTTGACAGTCATATATTTCCAGGTCAAGCACATCCCTGGCAGTCGTGTCCGCTCTCTCATTACCAGTTAGTCCAATGTGACTTGGAACCCAGCAAAAGATATTAAAGTTTTCCTTCTTTAAAAGATCTAATTTAGTTAAAATCAACAATTATGGGGTGATCAGTCTTTAGGGTCTTTGTTCTTGACCTTTCTTAATATTTTCCAGAACCAGAAGTAATGCCCGGAATCCAAATGCTATATTGTTGATCTCCTATCACTGCTGATTCTGATACTTTTAAACGTGCCATAGAACGTGTTTTCAAAAGATGTAATATAAGTCTAAGGTGTCCCCTGAATGTGTCTGTGAAGTTTCAGCTCAAAATACCCCATAGATTTTTTTTTATTCTTTTTTTTTTAATTGCCTATTTTGGGGCATCATTAAATATGCGCCGATTCAGGCTGCGGCCCCTTTAAATTCTCGTGCTCCCCCACCCCCGGAGCTCGCGCTTGCCTTTAACAGCATAAACAAAGTTCACACAGCTAATATAACCCTCATAAAGAATGAAGAATAAAGTTGTGTTCATAAAGAATGAAGTTGTGTTTATGAATTATATAGACTGCAAGAGTTTAAAAAATGAAAATAACGACAGTCATATCTCCGTGAATACAGTAAGAAACGATGGTAACTTTAACCACATTTAACAGTACATTAACAACATGCTAACGAAACATTTAGAAAGACAATTTACAAATATCACTAAAAATATCATGGATCATGTCAGTTATTATTGCTCCATCTGCCATTTTTCGCTATTGTTCTTGCTTACCTAGTCTGATGATTCAGCTGTGCACAGATCCAGATGTCCTGCCCTTGTCTAATGCCTTGAACATGAGCTGGCATATGCAAATATTGGGGGCGTACATATTAATGATCCTGACTGTTACGTAACAGTTGGTGTTATGTTGAGAAACAATGGAGTTTGAGACTCACTGTATGTCATTTCCATGTACTTAACTGTTGTTATTTAACTATGCCAAGATATTCAATTTTTTAATTCTAGGGCACCTTTAAGTGAAATGTGAAAATGAAAAAATGTCAACTGTGGCATTACATTATGTCTGATAGTAGTTAGACGTTGATGACCACCGGCTTGAGATTTTTCACTGCAAGAACCTGTTTCAGCTGCAGAGTGTAAGTCATGGGGACGCCTTTGGGAACCTGAGAGACAGAAAGGATGAACAGCAGCACATACACACGTCGTCACCCACTCCACCCTTTAATAAAGGAAAAAACACTGGTTTAGAACAATGGTCTCACACCAAGCCTATTGGTTAGTGTATTTTAAGAAAATGTAATGAACCCTGATTGCTGATTTAGTTTAGTTTTAGTTTTTTTATTTGACAAGCCTTTATAAAAATTGTACAAAATAACAAGTATCCCATACACTTCATAAAAAACTGTCGAGGATAAAACACAATAAAGCCACTGGCTTATTTCCATTGCGGCCCTCGATGTTAATATAAAGAATAGAGGCTACATACAGAAGTAACAGAGCAACAGTATCTCCCAATCAACTTAAAAAACATATAAAATAAAAATACATTCACTTATGACAATAGACACGCCACAAAGCAAGCTAGCTTATATCACCAAACAACCATCTTTTTACCAAACTTTTAAATCTCCCAAAATCTTTTACTCCCTTTAATAATGCTGATAATTTATTCCATTCAATAGCACTAGTATATGGAAAAGTATTCTTCCCTACCAAACTTTTAAATTTGCATGGACAAATATTAATTTCTACCCCTAGTACCATAGGAATAATGCTGTCTCACCATGTAAAAATAATTTTCTAAATAACTTGGAACTACATTATTAACAATTTTATGAGTCATACCCAATTTTAAAAAAAGCACCCTTTTTTCCACAGTCAATAAACCCAACTCCTTAAATGATTCACTATACAAATGTGTTTGTGAATGCACTTTTAAAATAATTCTAACTAATTTATTTTGAGCCTTTTGCAATTTATCTTTTATACCTTGAGAACAACTACTGTACCAGAAGGAGGTAGCATAATCAAAATGGGGCTGAATCAAGGTTCCTGCCAACAATTTTAAGGACTGAACATCCAATAAGTCAACTTGCCTAGCTAAAAACTTAATTTTACCACATATTTTTGTAAATACCTTTCTAGCCATAAAATCACCTGATAATTTATTATCTATTAAACAACCCAAATAGTTTACTACATTTTTTGCCTCTATTTCCATATTGTTAATCTTAATCAAAAAAGTACCATCCTTATTCAATTTCCTTTTAGATGCAAAGAGAATGGCCTCAGTTTTGCCTGCATGTAGGGAAAGCTTATTATCTAAAAACCATTTGGACATCTCTTGTAACTGTGAATTCATTATTTCCTCTAAGACCCCCTTATCATGATGAAACACTAAAACTGCTGCATCATCAGCATAAAGAAAAAGTTCCTCTGAACATGCTACTTTAAGGTCATTTATGTAGGAACTGTGGACGAACCAGACAAATGAATCATTCAGATGATTCTTTCAAAACATAATTCTAATTCAGAATTGAGGTTCCGGCTCCAGCCCGTCTGCAGATAAAGCCAGGCTGATGACTTTTACGACACATGCTTCCTGATAGCAGAAGCAACATACCAAAGGGTCACCCAAGAAGACAGAGAGACAATCCAGACCCTTTTGTTTCCTTACTTCACAGGAAAGCCAAAGAGACTGTTGAACAAATAAATCTGCCTCAAAATTGTTCCAACAATTTTAACGGACTTATCAAACATCTTTTAACTACATACATTTTGCATTATGTGTCCACAAGTACTACCTGTAAACAGTTAGGCTTTAGAACACTCACAATTCATGTAAATGTGTTAACTCTTGACTGAATGACTGAAAGTATGCCTTATTTGGACTTAATTTGATTCTTTCCCCCTTTCCTATATCCTGACTTGAATGAAATCTGTTTAAAATGTATTGTATTCCATTTAATAGAAATTATGTTAAAATGGCACTCTCTGCTGAAGCAGAAACAGGATGTAACACTTATGTTTTATTGGGGGCAGAGGAAGGCCCTCTTGAAACAGGACAATGTCTGATTGGCCAGGACTCCTCAGAGGGGTGACAAACAACTAAGTTTAAATGATCATATTGCAAGATAGTGAACGGGAGAAGTTGGTTAGTAAACGAACAGGGAGTTGGTTCTGTTCTGGGAAAAGAAGCCCAGACAAGTACCAAGAACAATGGAGTGACAAGAAGAACAGACAAGCCGCTCATTCAAGCCATCCAACCTTCACTCACTTTTCTTTTCTTTACTTAATTTTCCTTTACCGCTGAAAGTCTTGTGTCCTAAGTTTCGCCGCAAAGTTCAACCAACGACTTTTGCCGCTTCAACTCCAGCGACAAAGAGACTTCGTTTCATTGTCCCACACGGACCTGATCTGGACCAATCATCGACTTGGGAAACCGTCCTCTGCACGACGAGGGAAATTCACCTTTAAGTCAACGCAAGCAAGTACCTCCAGATGAAAACTGAACTGGTGCATTTAAACGAATGATTCATGGTTCGTTCTGGTCTTTGAAATGCATTGATAGGAATTCGGTTAATCAGATCACTCTCTCTCTCTCCCTCTCTCTCTCTCCCTCTCTCTCTCTCTTTCAAAAGAGAGATATCTTTCTCTCTCATTTCCTTCTTACTGCAACGCGTATGAATGTGTGTGTGTGTGTGTGTGTGTGTGTGTGTGTGTGTGTGTGTGTGTGTGTGTGTGTGTGTGTGTGTGTGTGTGTGTGTGTGTGTGTGTGTGTGTGTGTGTGTGTGTGTGTGTGTGTGCCTTTGTGTTAGATTAGTTTGTGTTAGAATAAATAAAATCTCTTGTAGATTTTAAAAGAAAGTGTCTTGTATTATGTGCTTTATGATTTAATGTCTTAAACTGTGATCAAGCTACCTGCTTTAATCAGGATTTTCACGATTGTTGGATATTTATATCCGTTACAAGAGCTTATTACGGCTCGAGCAAATGAACGCTGGACGAATCAGTTGCTTGGTCGTAATCTAAACAAATCTTTATAATTCCCTATAAATATTTCATTTGAGCTAATTTTACTTCCTAGGGTGTTTTCCCTACATTTATATATAAAAGAAAAAATAAGGGACCTAATATACTTCCTTGAGGAACTACACAATTAATAAATAAAGGACTAGATAATATACCCTTAATATCAACCCTCTGACTCCTATCATTAAGGTAGGACTGAACCCACCTGAGGGATTTCTCATCAAACCCAACAGCCTTTAACTTGTACATTAAAATTTTATGGTCTACGGTATCAAATGCCTTCTGAAGGTCCAACATAACCATCCCACAATATTTTCCATTGTCAACCGCTTTCCTTATTTTATCTGTCATATAATAAACAAGTTTCTGTTGAATGTAAAGGCCTAAACCCAAACTGTAAATCGTACAAGATATTACTTTTACGAATATAACTTTCAATCTGGTCATAAATAAGTCTTTCCATAATCTTAGACACCACACCTAAGACAGAAACAGGCCTATAATTATTCATATTTAACTTACAACCCGTTTTATATAATGGTATAACTCTAGCACTTTTAAACTCTCTTGGTATTTTACCTTGCTGAACTGATAAGTTTAAAATATATGATACATAAGGAGCAGTTACTCTAGCGGAATCCATAAAAAATTTAGCCGAAATATTATCAATCCCAGGAGCCTTATTTATTTTTAATTTGTTTATACATTTAAAAACGTCACTTTCAGTAATTGATCTCAACTTAAAGGAATCCTGAATAATTCCACACTGCCGAAAAAAAGATTGCACTTGCTTTTCATTATAAATATCAGGTCTTCCTGGAAGATAATTATATAATTTACTAGCTAATGATATAAAATACTGATTAAAAATGTCAGCAACTTCTTTTGGATTAGAAATTAAATTCTCCTCCACCTTTATATTAAATTTTGAAGACTTCATATTTACCGCATTTGAATAACCTAAATTCTTTAACACTCCCCAAAGCTTTTTTGGTTCATGTCTATTTTCATTTATCTTATCCTTAAAATAATTTCTTTTTGCTTCTCTTATTATATCCCTAACCTCATTTCTTCTTAATTTATAAAGCTCAAAACTACTAACTTTCAAATCATTCTTATACTTCTTAAAACAGTCATTCCTTAAATTTCAGCCGACCTAATATTTCATTAGAGATCCAAGGTTCTGATCGTTGTTTAACTCTTACTTTCTTAACAGGAGCTACCCTATCTAAAACCTGACAAAATAATTCCTTAAAACACACCCAAGCTTTATCAACATCCTTACAACCCAATACATATGACCAATCAACCTTTCCCAATTCCTCACAAAATAAATCAGGTCTATATTTTTTCATAGATCTCACAGATACAGTATTATGTCCATTAAATTTGGTCTTCAACACTTATAATAAAAAAAAAAAAAAAAAAAAATATATATATATATATATATATATATATATATATATATATATATATATATATATATATATATATATATATATATATATATATATATATATATATATTAAACAGTGATCACTCAACAATCAATAACACCACTGCAGCCTATCTTCACTGAGTCAGATACCAGTATTACATCAATAACGGACTGAGACTTTGGCATAATTCTAGTTGGCACCTTAATTTGTTTCAATGAAAAAAAAAAAAAAAAAAAAAAAAAAAACAATTTTTTTAAAGGACTTATACATTACGGAGTCACTTTTCAACATATCCGTGTTTAAATCCCCACAAATTATAACCTCTGAATCATGGAGTTTCAGACCTTCATTTAAAACCCCTTCCAGCAACTCATAAAAATCACTCTGATCAGGTGGACGATACAGTGATCCAATTAAAATAGGCTTGCTTTTTGGTAATAAGATGTCCATCCACACAGCCTCAATACAAGCACAGTCCAAATCATTTCTAACATTGTACGTCAAATCAGATCGGACATATACACATACACCTCCTCCCTTACGATTTCGATCTCTTCTTATCAAACTATAATTTGCAATTCCGATTTCAGAATCCAAAATCGAATCGTCCAACCATGTTTCGCTACACCCAAGTACTGACAACTTGAGCTCAGAACATAGCAGTCTTATCTCCGTGATCTTTGGAAGTAAGCTCCTAACATTCAGATGAGCGATAAGTAGACCCTTTGAGGTCTTCCTTAAGTCTATACCGTAGACAGCTTCCTCCCGAATAGAGCTTACCGATTCATCCAGATGCTTGAACACCATCGCCCGCTCACGCCGTGAGGGCTCCACATAATCGGGGCTTGGCTTTAAATCTACCAACCTGGAGCAGGCCTCAGAATCAGCAAAACCATCAATCGCCTCCTGACGCAATACAACTCTGTTATCCTTGTAGAAAGGAGCCATGTTCTCCCAATTTTCGGCAATATAACTCCATTCTGCTGTAATCCCGGATCGTTGGTCCTCCTTGCCACCTGCAGTCAGCACATCCAAGTTTCAGAAAGATCAACCAATCCTTTGCACTCTGCAGGACGTGGATCAAGATATTTTACCTTTCATGTAATAGCACAGTGACTATTTAGAGCTGCTGCAGGGCTCAACACAAAGGACTTTTCTACTGACATGGTTGAGCTAGTGGTTCAAATTTTTACATACCAGTGAAACACCTTAAGTACAGAATTAACAAAATAAATGTAAACCATGCATAGCCTCCACTGTATAAATTAAATATAGCTTAATCCTTAAAGTTACTCAAGAGCAGATGACTTAGTCTTGTTAGATGAACAGGAGTAGGTTTATTAGGCTGAGGTCACTTTGAGTGGCAAGTATCCAACATACTGTTAAATGTATGGTTTTCATATACATAATACTTGAGTGGATAGTGGAGTCATTCAATGAGGAAAGTATTGCCCCTTTCAGTTTGTTATAGAACTGGCTACATTAGATATTGGTCTATAACTGAATGCCTACATAAAGTGCATATTACCATGGAGAGAAAAGTAGAGACTTGTAAATCAAGAAGCAGTTATTAAATGTCACCTGCAAAGTGCATACGAGTGTAACAATATTTCCCATTAAAACAATTTTAACCTTCCATTTACATAGATTACTCTGCAAAATGTTTAGACTTAGAATTTTAGTTACTGGTCCAAAACAAATGAAAAGCAGCTTTTTGAAGAAATCCACTACAGTTGCAAGAGCATTTAGTCAGTCAAGTTTTAGCTTCAAAAAGTGAAAGCTCAACCAGTTAATAACAGCCACTGCCTGAGCAAACTACATTTCAGTCATGTTATAAGGACCTGAAAGCACATGGGCAATAGAAACATGAAACCTACAACTTCCTGACTTAATTACAAGGGAGGCAACAAAAAGACGGATTGTATAAAATCCATTTTATTCGAGTCATGCATCCTGTAGCCAGTACTCAAATCAGGGACAGGACGACATGTATGTGGTCTCAAACGCATCACCTGAAAGAGGAACAGGAAGTGAGCTGGATCATGTTCAGTGAACTTGCCAGAGCAAAACATGATTAAGATGCAAGCATACTTGTCTGATAGTAGTCATAAACGTTGATGACCGCTGGCTTGAGATTTTTCACTGCAAGAACCTGATTCAGCTGCAAAGCGTAAGTCATGGGGACGCCTTTGGGAACCTGAGAGACAGAAAAGATGACCAACAGCACACAAGATTATGGCAGCTAGTGAATATACCCAGTGAACAAAGTCTCACCTCTTTCAGATACACTAGGACATGATCATCTCCAGCATCAACCCGCTCCACTAGTGGGGCGAATGTTTGGGGTGAAGATCCAAGCTGAGAGAAAGAGTTTACATAATTAAATCCCAAGATGCTTGAAGCTCCTTCAGACTTTCCGAATCTTAAACATACGAACCAGTGACGTATCTGCCGTGAAGCCAGACAGGAGCTTAATGTCCACAATAACCATGTTAGTGCTTGCTTTTGCGCCATTGTAACTGAATGAGGGTGATGAGGGAATAAAGAGGTTTAGTCAACAGGAGCAAGAACAGCTTCCTTTTGTAGGAGTCAGAAACATGGTCTGGTTTCAGGACACAAAGCCAAAGCTATTCTTACTTCACCGTGAAGCTCAACACAAGATTGGCTCCCAGTGGTCGGCAGTCTGCCTTCACCTTTGCTTCGACACTCAGCGTCCTAGTGACTTTAACGGGTGTCGGGATGTTGTAGAAACATGCAACCTACAGTAGGAGTTCAGAGCAAACACAATGATAATTAGGAAGTGCACAACAGAGACAAACAGAATGGTGAATACACAGACCTGCACAGACACACAAGTGGATCCGGTGACTTTAACATTATATTTGCCAGGAACGTTCTTCAGCGGCTTCTCCTGATACAGCAGCCTATTGTCCCAATTCACAGTGAAGCTATAAGACTCTCCTCCTGCCACCGAGGACTGTACAGTAACAGTGCTGGAGCCGTCCAAGCTGAACACTTTAGCAGCATACACAGACAGAGCATGAAGAGCCACCACAGTGTCCTAAAAACAAGCACCAGATTAAAAACTCCACTCATATAAATGATTGAACTCATGTTTGGCCATCAGAGGAACCTGGGTAGAGGAGAAGCCTCCATAGGGATTCTGCTGGGTCACGAGCCAGTTGACAATGCGGTTAGCATAGCCCAGAGTAGCCGCTGAGAGAGGCTGTTCAGTGAGAACCGCTAAAAGCACATAAGAGCTGATCTCCACCGCCAGAGTATCACCAGATGAAGTCTGAGACCAATGGAGCTTAGTGCCTAAAGAGGAGAAGGTGGGGAGAAAGTTGATGACAATGAACCTGATGAACCAACATCAAGAGGCTAGTAAGATTTCACCTTCAGAAATGGCATTGTTGTTTAAAGCAGTTAGAAGCTGTGATCGAGTGCTGGTCTCTCCAGCAAGACTGAAGGAGTAGGCCAGCAGAGCTGTGGCGTAAGTGTTTCCCAGGTTCCCAACGACAGGCCTCAAGCATGACAGAGCATTGGTGATGACAGGATCCTAAAGAGAACAAAAATTTATGACAGCCTGAACAGGAAGGTCATCCACAGGCTGCTCAAACATCAACTGGAGATGCTTTTACCGTGACAGGGATGCCTAGTTCAAGCAGTGATACAACAACATAGGCGGTCATGGTCACGCTGTCCCCAACACCACCCTAAAAAACACCAGCACACTTGATTTACAGGAACTCTGCACCAAGCCTATTGGTTAGAGGGTATTTTAAGACATGTAATGCACCTTCATGTCATTGTGGTGCAGAGTTCCCTGCTGAATGAAACAACCATCTGAACCCTGCTTGCTGATCAACCAATCCTTTGCACTCTGCAGGACATGCGGATCAATGAAGATAAATTGCCTGGCTAGAGCAAAAGTCCTCAGGACAAAGGCGGTCAACCTGGCCATGGAGTTGTTGACAAACTGAAACTTACAAACTGTTGTTGTCATGACAGATTACACAAAAGAACTGTCAAACTCACCATGTATTTGATTCATCATAACCAAATGTGCTGAATGAACCATCTTCATGCCTGTAGTTTAATTGTCCTTGGTATCCTGTTCAGGTCAAAAGCCACATGTAAATTGGTCAGGAAGGGAGTGTCTGAGGCACTCCAATAAGAAGAGCAGAACTAAACCTCCTTGGAAGTTAGTCTTCTACATATTTAAAGTGGATTTGGTTATCCATACCACTCTGAAGGTAGCCTATGGCAGTCTCTCGGATGGCTGCGGTGAGTTGCCCCGTGGCTTCCAGGTACAGCAAGATGTAAATATTGGGAGCAAGAACAATCATATTCTGTTCTCCACAGCCATACGGCATCTGTAATAACTTATCCAGATTCTTCAGCGCACGACCCATTATGTCCCCTATGAGAGGTCAATCATAAAACCCACATCAGAAACAAGTTATTCTGGCAAACATCACATGTCAGTATTCTCAGTGAAATACTTTACCAAGGACTGAAACTGAGCATCTGGCTGATCCCTGAACCACATTTGTTGGAAGAGTCAGAGTCACATCTTCAGAAAGAACGTTTCCTGCAGATTGAACAGAATGGATCAGCATTTAGCACTAGGCTAATGTTTGGCTGTACAGGGAGAATGTGTTTGGGAATCATTGATTGCAAACAAACCCTTTGGACACAATAACCAACTCTGGGTGTTTGTCCTCTCAACTCCTTCAGCCTAATTTAAAAAAAAAAAAAAAAAAAAAAAAAAAAAAAAAAAAAAAAAAACCCACATCAGTAACTGCATGATCTTCATGATCAAACTCCAGAAGGCTGGTTAACACTCACCAGTACAAGTAGACTTCGAGTGACTACATCAACACGTCCTCTTGTTGGCACGGTCACAGCTTCAGTGCCACATCGAGTCTGGGACGGTTCAGCTGAAGCATTGACAGTCACATTGACAGCTCCTGCAGAGACAGACAGGAAGTAACACCTAATACACCCAATACACTTCAAATTTAGAGAGAGTCCAAAACTAACCAATAACAGAAGCTGTGAGAACCCATTTAAAGGTCTTTCTCCCATTAGCACAGAGACAGGATGAATACGGCTCATTAGACGCTACAAGAGTGAAGGCCGTGGATGAAGCTGGAGTTACTTTAACCTGCCAATGAAACAGAGCACATGGAGCAAATACACCTCTATACAGATCCATTATGTAAAGTAGGGATGCACAAAATAATCAGACATATTGACTGATAAATTGGTCACTTAAGTTTTCGTTATTGATCCGATAAAAACTGGCCGATGTATTAAAGCTGATATATAGGCTACATGAAATAAGAAAAGATTGTGAATTTGTGCATTGTTGCAGAAGACGCGCCCATGGAGTTACACCTTCATGACTGCACAATCAAGTTTGCTTGTGCATTGAGCTATTTGTGCCATTCTAAGATGCAATATTGTTTAGTTTGTGTATCAGATTAATCTGTACAGGATACGTTTGGTTGAGTTAATTAACGATGCAGCACAATGCTTCATTGTACAGGTGATCTTTAGTGTGCGTAGCTTAAACAGCAATTCACAATAACCACCATGAGTGGCATACAAGAATAAAATTGAATTCTCCAGGTTTGCCGATGTGTTGTAGTGTGTCATTGTGGGGAGCGCATCCAGAACATGAGCACATTGATCAGAAGTCAAATTTGCTTATACACTTGCATCACTTTATAGTGATATAGTTGTAATATTAAGTGGAGTATAAATAGCAGATTAATCTCATAGGACACGTTTTGAGTTAAACCCGCTAGAAAAGCTCTTCAGTTTCCCGGTGCTCATTCAGTTTGCTCGCTCAAACAGCAACACAAAACATTAAGAGCTATGATTGGGACTATTGTATGCATGGCATTATAATTGAATAATTCGTTACGTATATAGCACTTTTCTGGGTACTCAGTGTGTTACATATGGAAGGGGGAAAATCTCCTGAACCACCAATGTGCAGCATCCACCTGGATGCAATGGCAGCCATATTGCACCAGATCACCCACCACACAGCAGCTTATTGGTGAAGAGACAGTGATGAACCCAATCAGTATATGGGGATGTTTAGGAGGTCATGATTTTGGTATTGGCCAAAATTCATATTGCTGCATCCCTAATATAAATGGAAAATAAACCATGACAAACCATGATGCACTTGGACAGATAGCTGAAGACTGTGGCCTTCAGCTCAAAGGACTCTCCACGGACGATGGAGTACGGCAGGGAGAGCTCTAGGAAGAAGGGCTGGAAGACCGTCAGCTGAGCAGGAGGAGCCAGACCGAGTCCTTTAGAGGACAGACAGAACGCCTCCATCTCCCATGTGGTGATTGTGTCAGGAACCATGAGGGAAACTTGTGTGGATCCAGTAGCTCTGAAGGACAGGAGAGAGGAATAAGTGGAACAGAAGAACTTAAAACCAGAGGGTGGGGGTTGGGCTTTTGATGCAACAAGAGATTCTTCACTAACCCCACTTGAGCAAGCTGCCAGATCCAGGTTTCTGGAAAGTAAGATCTGACAGTTACTTTAACAGAGCGCTTGTCTCCATCACTTCTGGCTTCTGGAGGAGCAGGAGCCACCAAGTCAACCGCATCAATCATTTCCAAGGCTTAAAAAAAAAAAAAAAAAAAAAAAAAAAAAAAACACACACAACTACAGTTAGTTCACTAAAATAGAAGTTAAGAAGAGTTTTCCCCCCCTTCTTAGTGAATGAATCTGCATAAACCAACCTTCGGGGAATCTGGGGAAGCTGGGATACAGCCAGCACGGAGGGGGTCGTACAGCAAGATTTGTTGCGACCTTCATTCCCAGGCTCTGTCATGGTAACAAGTCAAAACACAAGCCCAAGTTCAAGTCAGTGACTGCATATTCCTCAGTGACTACATGGTCATGAATGGCTTTCTACCTTGAAGGTTGTGTAAGCTTTATTTGTAGGAACAATGTAGTCAGGATTTGGAGGGACAATGTAGTCAGGATTTGGACGAAGGGCTCGACGGGGTCGAAAAGTACCTAGACACTCCAGTTCATCATCAACACTGTATGGGTAACCTGATAGAGAGCGCACTGGGAGCAAGTCAAACACCTGGGACCATAGAAGGAAGAAAAAAAAAAAAAAAAAAAAAGCCTGGAAACTGGAAACTTGAACTAAATGCATTAATTGGTGGTATGCTAGTCACAGAGTTTAAAAGGTTAAGTGTCAAAATGTACACAAACTGCTATAGCCACAGATCTTAATAGCATAAGTTTGTCCGAATGATCCATCAGTATTACTCAAATTCTAAAGCTGAACCTGAAGGGCAGTGAAGTCCAGTAAGAATTTAAAGACCCCCTGTGGTGAAAATAAAGTTGTTCATGTCTATCTGGGGTTTTAACATGCTTTAGACAAACCATGTGCAAATTCAGTCAACACCATTGCAGAGTATAAAGTTGCAGTAAGCCATGGACGGTCTCAAACCTGTTTAAAAAAAAAAAAAAAAAAAAAAAAAAAAAACAAACAAACACACATTTCTGATGTCACAGACTACCTTGTAACCAATCACTGCCAGCAGGCTTTAGCATATCATTAACTGGCCATGCAAGGGAGTCTTAAAGGTTGTCTCACCATATTTTTCTACCGATATGAAAAGTCATGTGTATGCATATTCATAGATCCATATATATTAAATGAGGCAAGGGTGTTAAGTTACATTCAAGCCATTTTAAAGGATTAAGAACTTTACAGGAAAAAAAAAAAAAAAAAAAAAAAAAAAAGTCATTTTGTTAATTAAAGAGTACAGGGGGACTTTAAGTCAACTGCAAATTGATACCATTTTAGGACTCAGACGTCTTCCTGGCTCCAATATCCAGACACTCTGATCTACAGCACTGAGGCCACACAGAGATCCTGCTTGAGCAGAGACAGTCAAAACATTTCTCTCAGCTGGAACAGCTGTAGCGGGAGAGAACTCCAGAGACACCTGGAACAAGGACCAACACATGCTGTAGGACACGTCATTAACCATTTGAAGCCAAAAGATAGTGCATGTCATACCTTGTTTTGGAAACATGCTTCAGTGTCAAAAGATGCACTACCAACAACTATATTCTCACTGGGCAGAACACAGTAGACCAGAATCTGCACTGCTGGAGCCATATCAACACCGACAGACAGCTGGAACGACACTGAGCCGCTTGTGACTTTATTAGAAGCCCTTGCTGTGACTGTCTGAAATCCATGGAGGACGATCACGCCTCTGGACAAGACCTGACAGAAGACAAGACAAACAGGTGCATAAAACGGTGTTGGACAAACAGACTAGCAGTCAACAAAACTGTTGTTCACTCACCATATAGACAATGTCAGCACTGTAGTCACCAGACTCGCCAACAAAAGAGTATTTCACAGTCACTGGAAAAGTAGCACCACATTTGAGTGGCTGCTCAAGCGTCACTATAGTCAGTTCACTAAGTGATGGGTTGTTGGAAGAATCAGGTTGGAGAAGCTGAACAACCCTTGTATCTGTAGTGAAGTATGGCGATTTGTAACATAAACAAGCCCTGGAGTCACACTAGCCTGGGGAGCAATGAATGCAGTGGGTTTTTGCAAGAGTGATTGAAAGAAGTCTACACTTCACAAATATAAAGAGCGAATCATACCACCAGATTCAGATCCGCTTTAGGAAGTTTAGCTGTGTTGAGAGAGAATGTGGCCAGTCCGTTCTGGTTTGTGGTCAGATTTAGCAGCAGTTTGTTGCTGTTACCATTAAGGAGATACACAGCTTTGTTTGCAATTGGAGTCCCATTGAAACGAGACACGGTTATCTGTTGGGAAAGATCACAGTTAGGAAAGGGAACCAATGAGAAGGCTTCTGAGACAAGGGATGAACTTTTACTTGCCTTTGCGTCAATCGTTAACCCAGGTTCAAAATAATTTGGGAGGTCCACAAATGTGACCTTGCCAACTTCAAATGAAATGGACACGGTTGCAGATTTTGACATGACTACATCTGAGGTAAAACAAAAATGCACCAAAACAACAAGTCAACATCCTCCATACATGGGCTGTTGGTTCAGATTAGCTAATAGCTCATAGCTAATAGCTCACCTGTTCCCTCCTCAGTGACGTTCACAGTAACAACAAACAAATCTTGAAGACTATTCTCAAATTTGGTGTTGAAAAACACCGATGTATCGACGGTAATGGAGGCACATCCCATGGCATTCATCTGGTAGCAGATGAGTGTCACATTAAAGTCAAGCACAAGCAGAAGAAAAACCCTCCACTGTAAGGCAGGAGTTACACACCTGTCCGGTTTTACTCAGGCACAGACGGGTCACGCCTGGAACATATGGAAACGGATCACGGCACACTTCCACCAATGCTTGACCAGGTACAGGTTGGCCATACGTGTATCTGGGAAATAGTCACAAAATCAAGAATAGACTACACACGACAAAAAAAAAAAAAGCCTCACTCACTTGGCACAAGCCTCAACTTTCAGTCCCACATCTGCAACACTGTATGTCAGTGGTGTGTTTACGGTCACATCAAACTTGGGCAAAACTAAACCAGAAAGGAAACTTTAAATTAAGACCTCAGATCTGTTGTTGTACTGTTGCATATAGTTCTCAACTTACCATATTTTTTCACCTCAAAAACATGGGAGACCTCTCGGTCACCAATAAAAACTCTCAATGTGTACATCCCCATCTGAGCCTCTGGGTTCAACTCGTGAGAAAGCTGCAATATCCACCCCGTTGAGGAAACGTTTGTCCACTGACCAATCCGGTTATTTTTATTGTCCTATTAAAACAATTGACAGCTCAGAGAAATACTGCAAACAAAAAGCAAAAGTACAAAAAGCTGTCAGCTCTATTAAAAGACTTCCACAATTCTCACCTCCACCACAACCAGATTGTACTGCAAGACACAAAGACAGGAATTAGGCATTTAAAAGTCATTGACGGAAAAAAAGCCAGCATTAAGTTTACAGTTTGCTCATGGCCAGATCTTACCATCTGATCAAGAGGCACAAATTTGGCATCCATGGTGACAACTCTGAAATTCACTGCAAAGACACCAACAAACATTTATTGCATAGTGCACTTGTCTAAGAACTCATCATGTAATTGACTTTCTACACCAAAGATTCATTCACAGCTCACCCATTTGTCCTGGATTGTAGATGGGTTTGTCGGTTTGGATGAAGGTCAAAGGTAGGTAACGTCTGAACATGACTTTCCTCTCTTCGGTTGCACTGAAGACCCTCCCTTGAACTTCTACCTTCAGATTTTGCACCGATTCTCCATCTACTCGAGGAGCCTGCAGAGAAATTCAGTTAACAAACAAACCAGACAAAAAGCCACATGCATCTAATGACAGACCTTGAAACTAAAGCAACGATGAAGTGGCGTCGAGGAGCTCTGCTGCACAAGTTTAGTTATCCCGTTTTTGTCATCAAGCAGAGAAACAGTCATTGTGAGACTCTCTTGGGGTTTCAGAAGAGTTGCACACAATTTGGCATCAGATCCAGACTCAATCACTGCAGGGAACGTCACCATGAATAACCTGTGTGAACAGTTTAGGTTCAGATTCCAAAAGGAATCAGGTCAGAACATGTAGATGTTGGTTGAACAATCACAGAAAGTGGCTACCAGAGGGTTGCCAGGTCTACATATCAAAACTAGCCTAAAGGCCGATCAAAAATAGCCCAAAGTGATCATCTCCATCAGGGGGTGGGTTGGAGTTGGTAGGGTGGTATTTTGGAGCACCAAATTTGTAAGTAGTTGGGTTTGGTTATCTGGATGGGACAAACATGCAGAAAAAAAAAAAAAAAAAAAAAAAAAAAAAAACCCATGCACAGAGAAGCTACAAACTTGGAAACACTGGGCTGCCATGGTCAAAAGAAAGAACACAAGAACATTTTGTTCAGAATACATACACAACAAGGAACAAGAAACTCCAACTCCCTTCAACAATGACTTGCATTAAAATAAATAAAAAAATAAATAAAAAAATCCTTTATCCTTCGAACACTATATGGCCACAAAGTACAATGTGATTAACGCACTTTAACATGCAGCTAAAGCTTAGGTGTCATTTTACCATCTTTAAGACTAAACCAGCACAAACATTAGGCCCCTTCTGTTCACTTCAAAACTCATGGTACTTACGGCCTTTTCTGTCCTTCAACAGCAAAGAGGAAAAGGGCTAAAATGAGCCCTTTCCAAACACAATTCTCTCTCACAGCCATGAAGAGTAATCATCCAAGACTAGACAGAAATCAAGGGTCTCTTTCAAAAACCCAACAGTACTTTAAAAATCACACTGTTCAAATGCTCTACAGCTTAACTTTGAATCATCTGCCAGTGTTATTTAAATGCTCTTAATAAATCAGAACAGGTTGATTTCACACTCACAGGCAATCAAGCAGTCGTTAGGGCGGAGCCCCGGTGATTAATCACAGAGAGTTGGTTGCCAACTCTCATGCATTTGGGATGAAACACATTCATCCATCAGCATCTCACACCAAATACGAGACTGCCCAACGGATGGGGAACGTCGGTCCTTGTATTACGCTGTCCTGCAGAGTTTAGCCAAAGAATATACACAAACAAGAAGCGACAGTCATTAGAACGTTCCACTGCAACACCGGCACCCAGCAGCAGCCCTGCGTTTCCGCCATTTTGGGGTGATACTGGCAATATGGCAATATCTATGGCAATATCAGCTGCTTTGATAAAACAAAACATACATTAAAGCTGAAATCCAACCTGAATGATGACAACACAGAATAAAATACTATCACTAGTGATCATCAAATCCTTTTAACAGTTTATTTTACACACTTTGTGTTTAAGTCTTCCACTTTTTTTCACAAAACCTTTGCTCTCTAGAAACCCAGTCCGTTTGGGTTAAAATTCTTTAAAAAGCTTATAAACACTGGATTATTACCAACATATGAAATTAAGGACATGCATCAGAAAAATTGGGAATGTTGGACAATAAATATATGAATATAACAGCTTGATTTGCAGTGTTGTCTAATGTTCGTTAAAGCAAAAGTGTCCAAAAGTGTGAATTATGTGATAACAGACACAGCCATGCATCATGTATTATAAGATCATTATGTTTGTAGCGTGTTCCATTAAAATGTAGCTACAATATATATATTTCAATTCAGACCTAGATATTATTATTATTACTCCACTAGGTCTGAAATATATTGTTTGCTGCAAACATGATGATCTTAAATGTATTCATTATTAATTTACTATTAATAAAGGTGTAAAGTTGCATAAAATGGAAATACTCAATAATGTAGGCTAACTACATTACCTTAGATGGATGAATGGTTGGATTCCGCAACTGGTAAAATAAAACGTATATAAGACAATACAACATTTACTGTAGGAGCCATACAATTTACTGGTGACTTAATTTATAAAACTGTTCTATTGCGCTTCTTATTTGGCAGTGAAATTCGCCGATTTTGGGTGAGTAATAATGGCGGCCGCACTACTGGAACGCCATCTAGTGGCTGTTAGCCAAAAAGTATCAAAGTGTCGCCTTGGGTTCTAAGCTCTTTGGTTTAGCCAAAGCCACTGGAAGGCAGACCTGCAACCTTTAGCCAACATGCTAACATGATTTGTAGGTATGAAAGAAAGGAGACCAGAGGCCTTTTTTAATGTATGTCAAAGGAGAAGAGGCATCACTACACTGAATAAACCGCTTTTGTGAGGAAACAGCTCATTTAATGAATAAACTGCATGTCAAACAAACTATACGTTTGTTGGGAACAATATGTAGTTTTTACTATAATAAAAAGGTTATTTAATAAGAGGAGGCAGAGAAGGGAATGTCATAACAGTAAGGACTCATTTACGGCTTTACATTATATTTTACCGTGTTGAGTGATATTGTATATTGTTTAAAGTAAAGAATTTCAATGTTTTCTTTCTTTGGCAGGTTTTACCAGCTATGATAAGACTTGAATT
The DNA here is from genome assembly GCF_018812025.1 of Megalobrama amblycephala. NCBI lineage: Eukaryota > Metazoa > Chordata > Actinopteri > Cypriniformes > Xenocyprididae > Megalobrama > Megalobrama amblycephala. The sequence continues at coordinate 70,830,547 of NC_063044.1, forward strand.
GTAATGACTATTAAAACTACGTGAATACATATGATGCTGATATTTTGCAATTTAATATTATTCTGTTGTTTAAAGAAAATAAAATCGCTACCAGGTTATTAGACTTGTAATGATTTATGACTGTTGTTTGCCTAATGATGATGATATAATGCTTTGTACTGAATGAAAGTAAATTTAAGTTTTGGGGTGATCTTAAATTTAGTTTTATGTGCCCTGCAGTGACTAATTTGCAGTTAATAAAGCTATTTGCGCTCTTTTTTTCCCACAGTAAGACACAATCCACAAAGAGTGCAGTCCTACTGTACGTTTACGATATAACACACGTGTCAATCACGTTTACACACTGCTTCCAAAACTTTCATCTGTCATAAAAAAAATCCGGATCAGGTTCGATTTTCTGCATTTTTCACAAAAAGACCAAAGAGACCCTCTCATCTCCCCAAGACAACAGGCTTGTTTGAGATGCACTGGCGCTGCGCAGACCGATTGGCATATGACATCGAGTACCACGAGAGTGTTTGGAGAGCATACGAGTCGCTTATGCTTTTGAATCGCTCTGTACTTTGATGTCATGCGCAAATCGGTCTGTGCAGCGTCAATGCATCTTGAACAAGCAAGCCTATAGTGGCTGCATCCAAAACAGCCTACTTCTCTACTATATAGGCGAGCAAATAAGTATGTCCCAATCCTTAGTATTCATAAAAGAGTAGATGAGAATTACTGGGGTGATATTTCAAATTTTCTCTACAAAATTTTTGCAGTTGTTGCCATTTCCAGATGTTGTGTTTTAACGAACTAGAGATTTTATTAGATAAACATCGTATTCGGTTAGTCTAATCTAAAGGCCTTTAAATTGTGAAGATCTTGAGTTTTCGCTGAATGGCGTATCCGTGGCGGCCTGACAAAATTCGATGTTTCACCATGAAAAAGGAAGTTGTTTTAACTCAGGCATACAATGTCCGATCTGCCCCAAACTTCACATGTTTTATTAGAGTCCTTTGGCCTCAAGTAAGCTATAAAACCTTCTGTAGATTTTATTCTAAAAGTGTGCATATGCATAAAACCCAGATTGTCCGTACGCACAAAAGTTTTATGGCAGAACCAGTGCAAAAATTCCCTCTATAAAACCCAGTCAGCTGAAGATTGTGCGTACATGAATCTCAACCCCGTCTCCTCCCCAAAATCACCATATATGGAGGTTACAAAGCCTAGTTTTACTATGCATTATGTCATCTGCATGTAATTTCCATGCATATTCCCATCCACGCGACACCATGTTTAGGTACAAGACATTAAGAAAATATGACTATAAATGCCATCACTTTACATTGCTAAAAATCATTCACCATCCTTGTCTTGTTTTAGACAAAACTGAATCAAACTTGTATAAAATACTGTTCAGAATGTTTTTAGTGTTTAGATAGCTAAATAGCCATTGCATTTAGCTACCGTTTAAATACAATGGCATTTTTCATAATATTAGGAAGACTATGACAGGAGTTATCTTTAGGCTAGCCTACAGTCATTCTGTGCACAACACCAGCAGCACAACTGCGCTCAGCAGATGTTGTACGGTACTGTGTACAGTAGCTACTTGTCGGACGATCACAGAGCGATTCCTTCTGTGTCTGTCATTATGCCATTATGTTGCTAAGCTATAATTAGATGAAGTAATGTTTTCATGTAATTTCGGTGCTTTACTACGGTGCCTTTTTTTGTGTGTATGCAAAGATTACATCAGGCCCCTGGCCTGAAGACATCTACATGCCAATATTCAGTTTCAGTCATAGCGCCACCTGCAGGCAACAGTCATGTTTTACATTAAAATTTATCCTGAACCTCATCATTTTTGGTCAGTCTAATTTTAATCCCTTAGTGAGTTTTCGTTGAATGGCATGTCCGTGGCAACCTGACAAAGTCTGCTTCCTGTTTCGCCATGAAACAGGAAGCTGTTGTAAGTCAGGCATACAATGTCCAATCTGCCCCAAACTTCACATGTTTTTAATGAGTTCTGTCATTGCATAACAATATTCAGTTATAGTAATAGTGCCACCCACTGGCAACAGGAAGTGACTTGTTTAACACTGTGATGCAACATACTAAAATATACCCTGCATTCCATTCGGAAGGGCTCATCCCTATGCTCTAATCCCTTCAAAGGGTTTACCCTCCGGAGTGAGAGCTTCGAAGGGATGAAGGGTGTAAGGGTCAAAAAAACTATTTTTTTTTTGGAATGCACTTCTGCGTCATCTTTACGAGACAATCAAAGAGGAGCAGATTGTGCAAGCTGCGCCCTTCGTTTAACGTTAGTTTATTTATTTAATATTGGTTTATCGCACCATATTGCATATTGTGTCTATGTATTTGAAACAGGTGAATGACCTGCGTGAAGTTGGCCCCCCACCCAACGCAAAACGTCTGCAAAATAGTCTCAATCGTTTGTGCTCCGTTTGTGCTGGTTTGTGCCGTAAAAAATTTCGTTTGTGCTGCTTTGGTTTTTTAGATATTAAAATAATATTTATAGGTCATTCTCAGGTCACTCAGCCCCCCACATGTTCCAAATTCATCGAAAATAGTCTCAAACGTTTGTGCTTCGTTTGTGCTGGTTTGTGCCGGTAAAAGGTTCGTTTGTGCTGCTTTCGATTTTAAAATATTAGACTTTGAATTAAAGGCGATGACGTCACTCAGCCCCCCCCACATGCTCCAAATTCACCCAAAATAGTCTCAATCATTTGTGCTTCGTTTGTGCTGGTGAAATTTTAATTTGTGCTGCTTCCGTTTTTAATATATTAAAATAACTTTTATAGGTCATTCTCAGGTCACTCAGCCCCCCACATGCTCCAAATTCGCCCAAAATAGTCTCAATCATTTGTGCTTCGTTTGTGCTGGTTTGTGCCGGTAAAAGTTTCATTTGTGCTGCTTTCGATTTTAAAATATTAGACTTTGAATTATAGGCGATGGCGTCACTCAGCCCCCCCACATGCTCCAAATTCGCCCAAAATAGTCTCATTTGTTTGTGCTCCGTTTGTGCTGATTTGTGCTGGTAAAAGTTTAGTTTGTGTTGTTTCGGTTTTTTTTAAGAGCATATTATAGTGACTATTAGGCTATATACCAAAGCATAGACATTTAACAGAAATAGAAGGCGCAATGTGATTTTAAATTAAGTCTGTTTGCTTTCCTCCTTTTCAGTGACAAGCGCGTGTCAGAAACGGAAAGTTGTTGCATCAAAAAAGCTGCATCAGTCCGTGTAATTACTTCAATTAATTAGCCTACGTCAAGAAAATACGACTTATTTAATTGTCTAACTAAACCAAATCGAAAAAGCAAATATAGGCATTCGTTTAATTTGATTTTACTTGAAAATAAACAAAGACAAAAAAGAATTAAGCCTATATAAGACTTTTTTTTTTTTTGTATTTTTGGTTTATGGGTTAAACAAATTAGTTTATGCTTTAAAATTTGTTTCAAATGTGTGGGTGGCCCCTAAAATACTCATTTTGGCTTTATGTGGTCTAAAACAACACTGAGGAATTTTTTTATTTATTTGTAGGCCTATTTATTTTATTCTTAAAAGGCCAAAGTAAAACCTAATGATGCAACATGTTTCACTCGTTATTACAAGCAGTTTTTTGTTTTGTTTTTTATTCTTATAAATAATAACATAATTTGTGTTTCATTGGAAAAACCTAAAATATCAGAAAACAATGGAAGGGATTGCGCAGGCGCCTCCGCGGACAAGAGAAGTAGGCTATTGTTGTGCTCCGCACTATAGATGTAGGCTACATTGGCAAGAAATATATGAAACAACCAATTAGAAAAAAAATAAATAATAACTAATATGCAGAGCAGTAGCCTACATAAGATGAACTTGCATGATGGGACATGCAAGACATAAGTTGAATGGCGTTTCAGGGCGTCACTCATGCGAAACAAATATTAAAGAATAATCATATTTTTTACCCATGAATAAAATTACGAAAAATCTAGCTTTATTTTTCAGTTTTCAGTTTTTTTTTTTTTACACAAAACAAAACACAAAAATCAAACTCTTTCTTATTCCTCTTTATTTCTTTTTAAGTAAAAAAATCAAATCAGCCTACCAGGTGCACGGATGACGGACCCGGACCCCAATTAAACATCCAATATTGTTATTTCATTATTTCTTTACAAAAGCAAAATGAAAAAAAAAAAAAAAAAAAAATAGAATTATCATCAATTAATTATGTAATCATGATCAATTATCCTTCAGGAAACACAATATTATATAAACCTTTCAACAACGTTGTACTTATTTGTATTTATTATTTATAAAGCACATTTCAATACAACCGAAGTTGTCCAAAGTGCTGTACATTAAAATGGAGAAAATACAAGGCACAATTAATATAAAGCATACAAAACATAAAACACATACACATCTAGGAATCAATCACTCATCAGAGAGCATCTTGTTCGCGGAGGCGCCTGCGCAATCCTATCCATTGTTTTCTGATATTTTAGGTTTTTCCAATGAAACACAAATTATGTTATTTATAAAAATAAAAAACAAAACAAAAAACTGCTTGTAATAACGAGTGAAACATGTTGCACCATTAGGTTTTACTTAGGCCTTTTAAGAATAAAATAAATACAAATAGATTAAAATTTCCTCAGTGTTGTTTTAGACCATATAAAGCCAAAATGAGTATTTTAGGGGCCACCCACACATTTGAAACGAATTTTAAAGCATAAACTAATTTAAGTTAAACCCATAAACCAAAAATACAAAAAAAAAAAAAAAAAAAAAAACTCTTAAAGCTCATTTTTTAATCTTATATAGGCTTAATTCTTTTTTGTCTTTGTTTACTTTCGAGTAAAATCAAATTAAACGAATGCCTATATTTGTTTTTTCGATTTGTTTAATTAGACAATTAAATAAGTCGTATTTTCTTGACGTAGGCTAATTAATTGAAGGAATTACACGGACTGATGCAGCTTTTTTGATGCAACAACTTTCCGTTTCTGACACGCGCTTGTCACTGAAAAGGAGGAAAGCAAACAGACTTAATTTGAAATCACATTGCGCCTACTATTTCTGTTAAATGTCTATGCTTTGGTATATAGCCTAATAGTCACTATAATATGCTCTTATGCGATTTGCATTTACAGCCGTTCAGTGTCATTCATTTCAATGCAATCAATGTCTAATATTTATAAAGCGAGGCAGCACAAATGAAACTTTTATCGGCACAAACGATTACGACTGTTTGTGGTGAATTTGGAGCATGTGGGGGGCTGATTGACCTGAGATTTTATAAATATTATTTTAATAGACATAGGCCCTATCTAAAAAAACGAAGCAGCACAAACGAAACTTTTACCAGCACAAATGAAGCACAAACGTTTGAGACTATTTTGGGCAAATTTGGAGCATGTGGGGGGCTGAGGGACCTGAGAATGAATACCCAATTATTTTAATATTTTAAAAACCGAAGCAGCACAAACGGAAATTTCACCGGCACAAACTAGCACAAACGGAGCACAAACAAAAGAGACTATTTTGGGTGAATTTGGAGCATGTGGGGGGCTGAGTGACGTCATCGCCTATAATTCAAAGTTTAATATTTTAAAATCGAAAGCAGCACAAATTAAACTTTTACCGGCACAAACCAGCACAAACGAAGCACAAATTATTGAGACTATTTTGGGCGAATTTGGAACATGTGGGGGGCTGAGTGACCTGAGAATGACCTATAAAAGTTATTTTAATATTTCAAAAACCGAAGCAGCACAAACGGAAATTTCACCAGCACAAACCAGCACAAACGGAGCACAAACGATTGAGACTATTTTGGGCGAATTTGGAGCATGTGGGGGGGCTGAGTGACGTCATCGCCTATAATTCAAAATCTAATATTTTAAAATCAAAAGCAGCACAAACGAAACTTTTACCGGCACAAACCAGCACAAACGAAGCACAAACGATTGAGACTATTTTGGGTGAATTTGGAGCATGTGGGGGGGCTGAGTGACGTCATCGCCTATAATTCAAAGTCTAATATTTTAAAATCGAAAGCAGCACAAACGAAACTTTTACCGGCACAAACCAGCACAAACGAAGCACAAACGTTTGAGACTATTTTCGATGAATTTGGAACATGTGGGGGGCTGAGTGACCTGAGAATGACCTATAAATATTATTTTAATATCTAAAAAACCGAAGCAGCACAAACGAAAATTTTTACGGCACAAACCAGCACAAACGGAGCACAAACGATTGAGACTATTTTGCAGACGTTTTGCGTTGGGTGGGGGGCCAACTTCACGCAGGTGTTTGAATGGACTGATAAAGGGAGATGTAAAGTATTTTTGTTGAAGTACAATGCCATTTTGACCATAATAATGTACCAAATCTAACTTTAAATATTACAGTAGTATAGAAAAATACTATACACACATGTATAGGTAAAATCGAACTCCTAACCTCCTGTACCCATTCTGTGATGTCAAAGAACTTCCCTGTGCAAAGGATCATGGGGGCCCGAAGTGTCCATCAGTTGTACCCTTCGAAATCCTTAATTCCAAAGTAGCCCTTTTTGAAGTAGCCAGTTTTGAGCACTTTGGTTTGGAATGACCCTTCAATATGGCAGCCATGATTATTTTCATTCCAAAGTGCCCTTCGGCGATATATCCCGTTTGGAACGCACCGATACAGTGCTAAACATGTTACAAACATTCTAAACCATTCTAGCAACACTTATCTGAATGCTAAAGCATGCTATTATCGTCACGAAACAGGAAGTTGTTGTAACTCAAGCATACAATGTCCAATCTGCCTAAAACTTCACATTTGTTAAGTGGCCTGCCTGAAGACATCTACTCAACACAATTTAGTTGCAGTCATAGCCCCACCAGCTGGTAGCAGGAATTGTGGCAAATACAAATGACTAAAGTCCTCCTCCTGTATTTATATAATTAAATGCATATTGCCTACCGTGCTTTTTTCCTAAAGTGGTGGTTTGGGTGGGAGGGCCCTTTCATTGCTGCTTGCAGCTTTAATAAACTGTATGTAATTTAAGTTCTGTTGGTTTTATATGAAAATAAATATGATGCACAAAACACCCGGACTACTTGTTTTATTCCATTCAAAAGATGTTTATTAATAATTTTTACTTTAATACAAACATGTTTTTATAAATATGACAACAATCACATAACCCATAGAGAGACACTGCCAGAGAGTTTGGAAATATTCACACATAATTTATTCACATAAAAACATAATATCTGTAACGATGACTCAACAGAGTTAGGATCCATCTGCAGCTTTATTAAAAGATACTTTGTTGTGTACACAGGCAGGGGTCAATCACCAGCGTCAGATACAGACAGGGCTGAGCAGAGATGTAATCGTAAACCAGGCAATAGGTCAGGGCAGGTGGCAAACAGAAAATACACAATCCAGGCAGACAGAAGGTCAGGACAGGCAGCAATGTATCGAAAACAGGGAAAACAGTCCAGGGTCATACACAGGGAAATAATACGCTCAGAGTTGTCAGCAATGGCAAAACAAAACTTCGCAGTGAGTGTGTGTGTGTGTGCGTGCTGGTTAAATATTCCACGGGATTGGCTACAGCAGTGCGCGTGATCAGTGCCAGGTACGGGATCATGGGAAATGGAGTCCAGGGGGGGGAATCAGTACTCGGGTGATGGTAACCTCTAGCGGTAATCAGAGGGAGCCACAGAGGCTTGATTTGTGACAATATCAGAGTTTTAAAATAAAACATTTTAAAAGAGATCAATACATCATGGCTGTTTAAAGTCGGCATGAAATCAAAATTGACAACTTTTTTAATATTTGAGTATTTATCAATAATTTATTCATGCACTTCATTATTTTTTAAAATTCATGTGCCCTCACAATCTTTAATCAAAAGCATTGGGTGCTTCTCAATTCTTATTTGTGCATGCTCTTTTCCTTTCCTCGCTTCCTTTCTCACGTCTTAGCTCCACCCCTTCAGGATGGGAGGGAAAAGATTAAATTTGAATTGAAACGATATCCTCGCTCCCTTTAGCGTTTCACTTAATAGTATCATCACTGAAGGGATCTGCCCATATGTTGTTAAAGTTTGGTTAATTAAAAAAATATATATATGTTTATTAATAAAACAAGATACCCCGTTGAAATATGTGAGATGTAAAGTTTATTTAAACTGCAAAACTAAAGCATACATTTAAATGTGACATATGAAGGGGGAGGAGAATTTATATGTGCATCAGGTTTTGATGAGAAAGACTTCTGCAAAGGATACATCTGTGTGAACTAACAAACAAAAAAAAAAAAAAGCTCGCTCGCTCTGCCCGTTCGCTTCGTGCCAACGGACACGCACTGTTAGTCAGTCTCTCGCCGTTTACTGCTGCTGATGTCCTCATCATCCTCAAAGTTCTTACAGTAACATGATGGTGCTCGCAGAGAGTCTGGTGGAAATCCCCCACTGACTGCAAACACACATTCAGGCCTATACATTTAATTTCTTTTGTAATGTTGCAGTTGTAATGTCCAAGCACAAAACAGACTAAAGAATGCATGACAGCTTCTTTATTAGTCAAAAAAAAAAAAAAAAAAAAGGTTTGTTCAAGTTTGACAAGCACAAATTTCTGATGGGGACAGCTAGTTCAAACAGCAATGCAACAATGTAGGCAGTTAGTCACATCAGCACGATTTAGAACAATGGTCAAGCCTATTGGTTAGTGTATTTTAAGAAACGTAATGCACCTTTGTGTCAAAGCATGAAACCGCCATCTGATCCTTGAATATAGTTTAATCCTTAAAGTTTCAAGAGCAGGTGACTTAGTCTTTTCTTAGATTTAGGTTTATTAGGCTGTTGTCACTTTAGGAGCTGCAATTATCCACACTGTTAAATTTATGTTCTCATACTTAATTTCTCATTGAGTGACCCCACTAAACATTCCCATATTGGTTTATTGCCTCTTTTGGTTTAGTATAGTAAAACTATCTATTAGATATTGGTCTATAACTGAATAGCAACACAAAGTGCTTATTACCATAGAAAAAGAGATGATTTGTAAATTTGTTACTAAATGTCACCTGCAAAGTACATATCAGTTTTAACCCATTTCCCCTGTCCAAACTATGAATTTTAACCTCATTTACACAGATTAGGCCATTACTCTGCAAAATGTTTGGAAAAAAACACCTTTTGGAGAAATCCACTACAGCTACAGGAGCATTTAGTTAAATCCAAATTAACGTCAAAAAGTGAAAGCTCAACCAGTTAATAGCAGCCACTGCCTGAGTGAAATACATTTAGTCATTGTATAATGACCTGAAGGCACTTGAGCAATAGGGGAGGAAAAAAAAAAAAAAAAAAAAAAAAAACCAATTGTATAAAATTTATTTTATTCAACTCATGCATACTGAACAGGAGAACATGTATGTCGTCTCAAATGCATCACCTAAAAGAGGAACAGGAAATGAGCTGGATCATGTTCAGTGAACTTAGCCAGAGCAAAACATGATTAAGATGCACAAGCATACTTGTCTGATAGTAGTCATAAACACTGATGACCGCTGGCTTGAGATTATTCACTGCAAGAACCTGATTCAGCTTCAAAGAGTAAGTCATGGGGACACCTTTGGGAACCTGAGAGACAGAAAAGATGAACAGCAGCACATACACAGCACACAAGATGGCAGCTCCTGAATACATCCAGTATACACAGTCTCACCTCTTTCAGATACACTAGGACACTGTCATCTCCAGCATCAACCCGTTCCACTAGTGGAGCAAATGTTTGGGGTGAAGACCCCAGCTGAGGGAGAAAGGCCATCGTTTACATAAATTGCATCCCAAAATTCTTGAAGCGCATTCAGACTTTCCGAATCTTAAACATACGAACCAGTGACGTATCTGCCGTAAAGCCAGATAGGAGCTTAATGTCCACAATAACCATGTTAGTGCTTGCTTTTGCACCATTGTACCTGAATGAGGGTGGTAAAGGAATAAAGGGGTTTAGTCAACAGGATCAAGAACACTTTTCTAGGAGTCAAACACGAGCTGGTTTCAGGACACAAAGCCAAAACTATTCTTACTTCACAGTGAAGCTCAAGATGAGATTGGCTCCCAGCGGTTGGCAGTCTGCCTTCACCTTTGCTTCGACACTCAGCGTTTTGGTGACTTTAACAGGTGTTGGGATGTTGTAGAAACATGCAACCTACAGTACGAGTTCAGAGCAAACGATAACTAGGAAGTGCACAGAGAAAGAAATAGAGGGGGTGAAGGTACAGACCTGCACAGACACACAGGAAGATCCTGACGCTTTAACACTATATTTGCCAGGAACGTTCTTCAGCGGCTTCTCCTGAAACAGCAGCCTGTTGTCCCGATTCACAGTGAAGCTATAAGACTCTCCTCCTGCCACCGAGGACTGTACAGTAACAGTGCTGGAGCAGTCCAAGCTGAACACTTTAGCAGCATACACAGACAAGGCATGAAGAGCCACCACAGTGTCCTAAAAACAAGCACCAGATTAAAAACTCCAATCATAAGTGATTGAGCTCATGTTTAGCCATCAGAGGTACCTGGGTGGAGGTGAAGCCTCCATAGGGATTCTGGCGGGTCACGAGCCAGTTGACAATGCGGTTAGCATAGCCCAGAGTTGCTGTTGAGAGAGGCTGTTCAGCGAGAACTGCTAGCAGCACATAAGAGCTGATCTCTACCGCCAGAGTATCACCAGATGTCGTCTGAGACCAGTGTAGCTTAGTGCCTAAAGACAGGAGAGCAAGTTGATGACACAACCTGATGAAGCAACAAAGAGGCAAGTGAAATCTCACCTTCAGAAATGGCATTGTTGTTTAAGGCAGTTAGAAGCTGTGATCGAGTGCTGGTCTCTCCAGCAAGACTAAAGGAGTAGGCCAGCAGAGCAGTGGCATAAGTATTTCCCAGGTTCCCAACAACAGGCCTCAAGCATGACAGAGCATTGGTGATGACAGGATCCTAAAGAGAGGAAAAAAAAAAAATAAATAAATAAATAAAATAAAATAAAATTCTAACAGACTGAACAGGAAGGTCATCCACAGGCTGCTCAAACATCAACTGGAGACGCTTTTACCGTGACGGGGATGCCTAGTTCAAGCAGTGATACAACAACATAGGCGGTCATGGTCACGCTGTCCCCAACGCCACCCTAAAAACACACCAACACAATTGATTTACAGGAACTCCGCACCAAGCCTATTGGTTAAAGGGCATTTAAGACAAGTAATGCACCTTCATGTCATTGTGGTGCAGAGTTCCCTGCTGAATGAAACAACCATCTGAACCCTGCTTGCTGATCAACCAATCCTTTGCACTCTGCAGGACATGTGGATCGATGAAGATAAATTGCCTGGCTAGACCAAAAGTCCTCAGGACAAAGGCAGTCAACCTGGCCATGGAGTTGACAAACTTACAAACTGCTGGTGTCATGACAGATTACACAAGAGAAGAACTGTCAAACTCACCATGTATTTGATTCATCATAACCAAATGTGCTGAATGAACCATCTTCGTGCCTGTAGTTCAATTGCCTTTGGTATCCTGTTCAGGTCAAAAGCCACATGTAAATTGGTCAGGAAGGGAGTGTATAAGGCACTCCAATAGGAAGAGCAGGGGCCCGTTTCATACAAGTTTACCAAATAAGCTAGACTCATTTCAGTTTGTCTGATCATTTTTAACCAAAATCAACTGACAATAAATCAGATTTACTGAAATAAACCTGGATTATTTGGTAAACTTATGAAACCGGCACCAGGACTAAATTGCCTTGAGACTTAGTCCTTTAAAGTCAATTTGGTCATCCATACCGCTTTGAAGGTAGCCGATGGCGGTCTCTCGGATGGCTGCGGTGAGTTGCCCCGTGGCTTCCAGGTACAGCAAGATGTAAATATTGGGAGCAAGAACAATCATATTCTGTTCTCCACAGCCATACGGCATCCGTAATAACTTATCCAGATTCTTCAGCGCACGACCCATTATGTCCCCTATGAGAGGTCAAGCATAAAACCCACATCAGAAACAAGTTATTCTGTCAAACATCACATGTCAGTATTCTCAGTGAAACGTTTTACCAAGGACTGAAACTGAGCATTTGGCTGATCCCTGAACCACATTTGTTGGAAACATCAGAGTCACATCTTCAGAAAGAGCATTTCCTGCCAGCCAAATAGAACAGATCAGCATTGAGTGTTAGGCTAATGTTTGGCTGTACAAGGTGGTGTTTGGGAATCATTGATTGCAAACAAACCCTTTGGACACAATAGCCAACTCTGGGTGCTTGTCCTCTCAACTCCTTCAGCCTAAAAAGCAATAAAACACATCAGTAACTGCATTATCTCCACAATCAAACTCAAGGCGGCTGTTTAACACTCACCAGGACAAGTAGACTTCGAGTGACTACATCAACACGTCCTCTTTTCGGCACAGTCACAGCTTCAGTGCCACATCGAGTACGGGACGGTTCAGCTGAAGCATTGACTGTCACATTGACAGCTCCTGCAGTGACAGACAGTTAGCAACCAAGATGTAACACTTGCACTTTAACATTTTAGAGAGACAGTCAAACTGACCAAGAACAGAAGCTGTGAGAACCCATTTAAAGGTCTTTCTCCCATTAGCACAGACACAGGATGAATACGGCTCATTAGATGCTACAAGAGTGAAGGCTGTGGATGAAGCTGGAGTCACTTTAACCTGCCAATGAAACAGTACATGGAACAAAGACACATTATCTTCTCTATACAGATCCATTATGTAAAGCAGATCAATTATGCAAAGATGAAGCCAATGCACAATGCCGATAAATGGACTACGTTTTCGTTATTGATCTGATAAGAATCCACAGAGGTACACCATCATGACTAGCACAATCAAGTTCACTTGTGCATTCAGAGTTATGTGCCATTCTAAGATGTAATGTTTAGTGCGTGTATTCGATTAATCTCGGTTAGGATACATGAGTTAACGATGCAGCACAACACTTTATAGTACAGGTGTCTTTAGCGTGCAGAGCAACGCAAATAACCGATTTGGATGGTCATACATAGGAAAACACTTGTACTAAAACTGACTTCTCTAGGTTTATTTGCCAATGCATTTTAGTGTGTCACTGTGGGGAGTGCATCCAGAACATGAGCACATTCTGACCAGAACAGTCAAATTTGCTTATACACTTGGATCACTTTGTAGTGATATAGTCATGTTAAGTTTGTAATATAAATAGCCAATTAATCTCATGACACATTTAGAGTTAAATCCACTGAAGAGCTTTTCTAGATTCCTTGTACTCATTCAGCTCTTCAGCGCTCATGCCCAAAACAGCAACACAAAACATTAAAAGCGATGATTGGGACTGTCATATGCATAGCATTATAGTTGAATAATTTGAGTACCCAGAAAAGCACTATAGATAGTGTAACAGTGCATTACATATTGAAGGGGGAATCTCCTCAACCAAATGCACAGCATCCAGCTGGATGCAACGACAGCCATATTGCACCAATTCACCCACCACACAGCAGCTTATTGGTGAAGACAGCGATGAAGCCAATCCGTAAGTGGGGGATGATTAGAAGGCCATGATTTTGGTATTGGCCGAAATTCATAGTTGCACCCCTAATATAAGAGGTAAATAAACCATGACAGACCATGATGCACTTGGACAGATAGCTGAAGACCGTGGCCTTCAGCTCAAAGGACTCTCCACGGACGATGGAGTACGGCAGGGAGAGCTCCAGGAAGAAGGGCTGGAAGACAGTCAGCTGAGCAGGAGGAGCCAGACCGAGACCTTTAGAGGACAGACAGAATGCATCCATCTCCCATGTGGTGATTGTGTCAGGAACCGTGAGGGAAACTTGTGTTGATCCAGTAGCTCTGAAGGACAGGAGAGAGGAATAAGGGGAACAGAAGAACTAAAAACCAGGGGCTGTATTCACAATACATTTTATCTTACCACTAAGAGTTCTCCTAAATAGCAGTAAAAGTTCTCAGCTAAGAGTTCTTAAAACTCATTCACAAAGCTGCTGAGACAAACTTTTACTAAGGAATAGACTGAAGTCTTAAGCTAAGAGTAAGGGCGGGGTTGACCTTGTTGCTATGGAGTAAACACAGTGATTGGCTGATGGGGAGGAGTCAGCGATTTAAATTATGTTTCATTAACGTAGTTCAGGAGGAACAAGTCAAATAAGCTACCCAATCATTACGTCATCTTAATGATTACGTCATCTCAACCAGCTGTCAACAATCTGTAATCAACGCATCTACCCAATCGGCATGAGTTCAGGCCTGTATATAGTCACAGTCAAAACTCACCCAAGGATCCTCGACAGTTTCCAGAATCCCTCCACCACCCCATCTCCTCACACTCTCTGGGTTACTTCATATAGTCTAAAAGGGGGGAGGGGGGTACTCTGTGTTCGGGCTGATTACCGAGCTCGGAGCCCTCTCCCTGGACAGCACGCCAAATACGTTTACCAATTTATTTACCTGGCTTATTTGTAAGTGTGAACTTTTTAAAAAGGTTTTAAAATACAAATGTTGCCCTATTCAAATAAATATTTAATAAAAATGTTGCCATAGTCAAAATAAAATGTTGCCATAAAGGTTTTAAAATGTAGGCTAAAGGTCACCAATTAAACTAGTATATGCGGTTAATTGTCCACCTCTTGGATGTCTGCATCTCAAGAGAATGCAGAATTCAAGCGACAAATTATGTTTTATAAGCAAAGTTTGGGAGATACACATTCAAACAGTTTTTCTAATCAGCTCGAGAGGAGGAATATATACACAGATGAGAGCCAACTCGCCTATAGTTACTGCGACAGTTTTCTGCATCCCTCCGCCACCCTGTCCCTCACTCTTGGCTGGGGATATGGGGAGAACTTTGGGTTTGGGCTAAATTCCAAGCTCAGAGCCCTCAATCTCCTTGGACAGCACACCAAATTATGCATATGCATACACACACACACACACACATATATATACATATATACATATATACATATATACATGGACTGACATGCCGATTATTTTTAAGAGTTTCTCCTAAATCTGTAATTTAGGAGCTACTTTTAGCCTTTAGATGTTTTGTGAATATGGCCCCAGATGCAACAAGAGATTCTTGACTAACCCCACTTGAGCAAGCTGCCAGATCCAGGTTTCTGGAAAGTAAGATCTGACAGTTACTTTAACAGAGCGCTTGTCTCCATCACTTCCAGCTTCTGGAGGAGCAGGAGCAGGAGCAGCAGCTGCTACCATGTCAACTGCATCAAACCTTTCCAAGGCTAAAAAGGAAGAACTACAGTTAGTTCACTGAAATAGAAGTTCTGGCTTTCTGCATGCACTTCATTTCTGAAGCTACAAAAGGATCTTAACGGTCCCACTTTGTGGATCAGCAAATTGTGTGGTGTTAAAGCTCATGCTTAAATGCAAAGAAAGTTGGAATAACCTCCCAAAACTCAAGGACAGTTCAAAAGGCAGTACTTTTTACTGAATGAAACTTCATAAACCAACCCATTGGGAAGCCAGGGAACCTGGGATACCGCCAGCACGGAGGGGCTCGTACAGCGAGATTTGTTGCGACCTTCATTCCCAGGCTCTGTCATGGTAACAATTCAAAACACAAGCCCAATTTAAAGCAAGCGACTGCATATTCCGCAGTGACTACATGGTCATGAATGGCTTTTTACCTTGAAGGTTGTGTAAGCTTTATTTGTAGGAACAATGGGGCCACGATTTGGAGGAACAATGAAGTCAGGATTTGCACGAAGAGCTCGACGGGGTCGCAAAGTACCTAGACACTCCTGCTCATCCTCAACACCGTATGGGTAACCCGATAGTGATCGCACTGGGAGCAAGTCAAACACCTGGGACCATGGGGAAAAGGGACAAAAAAAAAAAAAAAAAAAAAAAAAAAAAAATTATGTTTCTGGAATCTTGAACTAAATTCATTTATTACATTGCATTAATTGTTGGTATATTAGTCAGAGTTTAAAAGGTTACATGTAAAGTGTACACTAAAGCTCCTGCAAGGCAATTTTATTTGTATAGCACATAAATTGTTTTACATGAACCAAATACATAAAAATGGAATGCATAATAGAAACAGTAAAAAGAATTCCGCTATCTGGATGGAAGAGTTAGGAGGTTTAAGTAGGAAGTTTAAGTATAAGTCACACACAGCATAAGTTTATCCAATTGATCAATCAGCATTACTCATTCTAAAAGCTGAACCTGAAGGTCAGTCAAGTCCAGTAAGAATGTAAAGCCCCCCGTGGTGAGAAAAAAAAAAAAAAAAAAAAAAAAAAAAAAAAAAAGTTATGAACTTGTTCATGTCTGGTTCACAAACCATGTGCAAATTCAAAACCATTGCAGAGTATAAAACTGCTGTAAACTATAGACAGTCTGAAATTGCTGATGTTTCTGATAAACTACCTTGTAACCAAGGGAGTCTTAAGGTTATCCTGCTATATTTTTCCACTGACAAAAAAAAAAAAAAAAAAAAAAAAAAAAAAAGTTATGAACTTGTTCATGTCTGGTTCACAAACCATGTGCAAATTCAAAACCATTGCAGAGTATAAAACTGCTGTAAACTATAGACAGTCTGAAATTGCTGATGTTTCTGATAAACTACCTTGTAACCAAGGGAGTCTTAAGGTTATCCTGCTATATTTTTCCACTGACAAAAAAAAAAAAAAAAAAAAAAAAAAAAACACACACACAACACCATGTACATTTAGCAATATGGCAGGCGTATGATGCATATTACAAGTGTTATGAACTATGCCTCTGACGTTCTGAGTAGTTCAAAGAGTTAAGGGTACCAATTGTTAGAAGGCCGCTGTCTGACTCATGAGAACCTGGTTTAGTCATCATATTAGCCGTTTGATAAGTCAAATGGCTATTCATAAATTACCGTTATGTGTCTGACATTGTAAAAAGTGATTACCGCAGTAACTTGACCGAGTGGATCTTGTCTGAGCTTGTGCAAGTGAGTGGAGGCAGGGATAATTAGCATATTCATAGATCAGTGTATATTAAATGAGGCAAGGTGTACATTCAAGCCATTTTAAAGGATTAAGTACTTTTCACAGGAAAAAGTAGTTTGTCTCATTGGTGATCAAAGATGAGTTAAGGGATAAAGTTGACTACAGGGGGACTTTAAAATCAACTGCAAATTGATACCATTTTAGGACTCAGACGTCTTCCTGGCTCCAATATCCAGACACTTTGATCTACAGCGCTGAGGCCACAAAGAGATCCTGCTTGAGCAGAGACAGTCAAAACGCTTCCCTCAGCAGGAACGGCTGTAGCGGGAGAGAACTGCAGAGACACCTGGAAGAAGGGCCAACACATGCTGTAGGACACGTCACCATTCCCCACTTAAAGCCAAAAATAGCTGAAGTACATACCTCGTTTTGGAAACATGCTTCAGTGTCAAAAGATGCACTACCAACAACTACATTCTCACTGGGCAGAACACAGTAGACCAGAATCTGCACCGCTGGAGCCATATCAACACTGACAGACAGCTGGAACGACACTGAGCCGCTTGTGACTTTATTACAAGCCTTCGCTTTGACAGTCTTAAATCCATGGAGGACGATCACGCCTCTGGACAAGACCTGACAGAAGACAGTTGAATAAGATGCTGGACCAAAAAAAAAAAAAAAAAAAAAAAAAAAAAAAAAAAAAAAACCACACACAACCCTGTTGTTCACTCACCATATAGACAATGTCAGCACTGTAGTCACCAGACTCCCCAACAAAAGAATATTTCACGGTCACTGGAAAAGTAACACCACATTTGAGTGGCTGCTCAAGCGTCACTATAGTCAGTTCACTAAGTGATGGGTTGTTGGGAGAATCAGGTTGGAGAAGCCGAACAACCCTCGTATCTGTAGTGAAGTATGGCGATTTGTAGCTATAAATAAACCCTGGAGTCACACTAGCCTGGGAAACAATGAATGCAATGGGTTTTTGCAAGAGTGACTGAAAGAAGTCTACATTTCACAAGAAGCGAATCATACCACCAGATTCAGATCCGCTTTAGGAAGATTAGCAGTGTTGAGAGAGAATGTGGCCAGTCCGTTCTGGTCTGTGGTCAGATTTAGCAGCAGTTTGTTGCGGTTACCATTAAGGAGATACACAGCTTTGTTTGCAACTGGAGTCCCATCGAAACGAGACACTGTTATCTGTCGGGAAAGATCACGGTCAGGAAAAGGAACCAATGAGAACGCTTTTAACACAAGGGATAAACTTGCCTTTGCATCAATCATTGAACCAGGTTCAATATAATCTGGGAGGTCCACAAGTGTGACCTTGCCGACTTCAAATGAAATGGACACGGTTGCAGATTTGGACATAACTACATCTGGGGTTTAAAAAAAACAAAAACAAAACAAAAACAAACAACAAGTCAACATCCTCCATACACGGGCTGTTGGTTCAGATTAGACAATAGCTCACCTGTTCCCTCCTCAGTGACATTTGCAGTGACAACAAACAAATCTTGAAGACTATTCTCAAATTTGGTGTTGAAAAACACTGACGTATCGACGGTAATGGAGGCACATCCCATGGCATTCATCTGGTAGCAGAAGTGTCATTTAAGTCAAGCACAAGCAGAAGAAAAACCCTCCACTGTAAGGCAGGAGTTACACACCTGTCCGGTTTTACTCAGGCACAGACGGGTCACGCCTGGAACATATGGAAACGGATCACGGCACACTTCCACCAATGCTTGACCAGGTACAGGTTGGCCATACGTGTATCTGGGAAATAATCACAAGATCAAGAATAGACTACACACAAGACAAGAAAATAAAGAGCCTTACTCACTTGGCACAAGCCTCAACTTTCAGTCCCACATCTGCAACACTGTATGTCTGTGATGTGTTTACGGTCACGTCAAACTTGGGTAAAACTAAACCAGAAACAGTGCTTCAGATTAAGACCTGATATGTTGTACTGTTGCACAGCGTTCTCAACTTACCGTATTTTTTCACCTCAAAAACCTGGGAGATCTCTCGGTCACCAATAAAAGCCTTTAGTGTGTACATCCCTATCTGAGCCTCTGAGTTCAACTGGTGTGAAAGCTGCAATATCCACCCCGTTGAGGAAACATTGGCCCACTGACCAATCCGGTTATTATTATTGTCCTATTAAAACAACAGCTCAGAGAAACACAAACAAGTACAAAAAAAGCTCTATTAAAGACTTGCATCAGAACACATTCTCACCTCAACCACGACCAGATTGTACTGCAAGACACAAAGAGGAATATTAAGCATTTAAAAGCACAAACATTAATGCAGCAAAGGGGGGGGGGTTAAAAAAAAAATATATATTATTTTTATTATTTTTATCTCATGGCTAGACCTTACCATCTGATCAAGAGGCACAAATTTGGCATCCATGGTGACAACTCTGAAATTCACTGCGAAGACATCAATAAACATTTATTGCATAATGCCCTTAAACGATAACTCGTAGCATAATTGACTTTCTACACCGAAGATTCATCCAAGGGTCATTGACAGCTCACCTGTTTGTCCTGGATTGTAGATGGGTTTGTCGGTTTGGATGAAGGTCAAAGGTAGGTAAGACTTGAACAGGACTTTCCTCTCTTCGGTCGCTCTAAAGACCTTCCCTTGAACTTCTACCTTCAGATTTTGCACTGATTCTCCATCTACTTGAGGAGCCTGCAGAGAAATTCAGTTAACAAACAAACCAGATGAAAGAGCGACATGCATCTAATGACAGACCTTGAAACTAAAGCAGCGGTGAAGTGGCTTCGAAGAGCACTCCTTCACAAGTTCAGTCATTCCATTTGTGTCATCAAGCAGAGAAACAGTTATGGTGAGATGCTCTTGGGGTTTCAGAAGAGTTGCACACAATTTGGCATCAGATCCAGACTCAATCACTGCAGGGAACGTCACCATGAATAACCTGTGTAAGCAAAGTTTAGGTTCAGAGACCAAAAGGAATCAGATCAGAACATGTAGATGTTGGTTTAACATTCACAGAAAGTGGCTTCCACAGGGTTGCCAGGTCTGTGGATCAATACTAGCCCAAAGTGACTCGCCATCAGGGGGTGGGTTGGGGTGGGCAGGTAGGGTGGTTTGTTGGAGCATCAAATTTGTAAGTAGTTGGGGTTGGTTATCTGGATGGTACAAGCATGCAGAAAGAAAAAAAAAAACATGCAAAGGGATGCCACAGGTTTGGCAACACTGTGCTGCCATGGTCAAAATAAGAGCACAAGGAAAACTGAACAACAGTTGGGTCTTACTTATATCCATCACTTGAGCACTAGATGGCCAAAGTACAATGTGATTAACGCACTTTAACATGCAGCTAAAGCTTAGGTGTCATTTTACCATCTTTAAGACTAAACCAGCACGAACATTAGGCCCCTTCTGTTCACTTCAAAACTCATGGTACTTACGGCCTTTTCTGTCCTTCAACAGCAAAGAGGAAAAGGGCTAAAATGAGCCCTTTCCAAACACAATTCTCTCTCACAGCCATGAAGAGTAATCATCCAAGACTAGACAGAAATCAAGGGTCTCTTTCAAAAACCCAACAGTACTTTAAAAACCACACTGTTCAAAGGCTCTACAACTTAACTTTGAATCATCTGCCAGTGTTATTTAAATGCTCTTAATAAATTATAACAGGTTGATTTCACACTCACAGGCAATCAAGCAGTCGTTAGGGCGGAGCCCCAGTAATTAATCACAGAGAGTTGGTTGCCAACTCTCATGCATTTGGGATGAAACACATTCATCCATCAACATCTCACACCAAATACGAGACTGCCCAACAGATGGGGAACGTCGGTCCTTGTATTACGCTGTCCTGCAGAGTTTAGCCAAAGCCACTGGAAGGCAGGCTAGCATCCTTTAGCCAAAAAAAACCTTTTTCTGGACTCATTTACAGTTTTAAAATATTATTTAAGTGTTGAGTGATGTTGTAGAACATTGTAAAAATTTCAGTGAAAAAGGAAGTTGTTGTAACTCAGGCATACAATGTCCGATCTGCCCCAAACTTCAGATGTTTTATTAGAGTCCTGGGGCCTTATGTATAAATGCCATCCTTGTCTTGTTTTAGAAAAAAAAAAAAAAAATCAAACTTGAATAAAATACTGTTCAGAATGTTTTTAGTGAAGAGTTATTCTCATTCTTTTTCACTAGACAAATAACATTTTTAATTGTTTAATACAAATCACATGTACAAATCAATTTTTGCCTATAAGGTAAACATAGCCTATATTTTATGATGTTTATATATTTTTAATTGAAACGGATAGCCGGCCTTATTTTTGCATTGTAAATTATTGTAATTTATTATAATTTGTTATTTATTTTATTATACCCAGGAACGCATCTAACTCAGCAATATGAGGATGTGCGAAGTAGTCCTCCTGTATTTATATACCTGCTCTGTTTTCCTAAAGCCACCATGGCGGCGGTGGTATGGGTGCAAGGTCCCTTTCATTGCTGCTTGCAGCTTTAATAAACTGGATGTAATGTAAGTTCTGTTGGTTTTATATGAAAATAAATATGATGCTCAAAACAACAAAAAAAAAAAAAAATATAATAAATTATAATAAATATTAATAAAGCAAGATGCCCCATTGAAATATGTGAGGTGTAAAGTTTATTTAAACTGCAAAAGTAAAGCATACATTTAAATTATTGTGACAGATATGAAGGGAGAGGAGAATTCATACGTGCGTCAGGTTCTGACACCAGAAAGACTTCCGCAAAGGATTCACCAGTATCCTCGCTCATGCCTCCTCATCAAGCCTCCTCACTCCTCGTTCCTTGTGGTGCAATTAGAGAATTGAGATGTCCTTCAAGATAGGTCCTTCATAGGATGAAGGACAGAGAAGCAAGGAAACGAGGAGGGATATTGAGAAGCACCCATTAACCTGCCCTCCCTCCTCAAAATGACTCATCATCTCTTCCTGTCACATGCTATGGAGCGAGGGCAGAGCCATCTGGAACAGATCCAGTGACGTAAGAGGAAAATGTTGTTGCCGGGGCTGATGCCAGTGGGGTGTACAGTACCCTTAATCATTGAAAAGAACCTGATGGAGGACACATTCAGTCAGTGTGCACGGGAGCAGAGCAAGCGACCAGAGTGTTTTTAAATTCATTCCCATGGAAGTTGGGCGTCACACTTAACACGTGAACGTAAGGCTCAACTCTGCACCAATGGACATGCACTGTAAGTCAGTCAGTGTCTAGTGTTGTTGACATCCTCGTAATCTTCAATAAATAAAGTTCTTACAGTAACATGATGGTGCTCACAGTGAGTCTGGTGGAAGTCCCCCACTGACTGCAAACAGGCATTCAGATCGCCTCACCCAGACAGCAACAGAATGTGGCCCAGATCTGGCCCACATCTGGTACATGTGGATTACATGCGGACCAGATGTGGGCCAGATCTGGGCAGACACTATGTTGCTGTCAGGGCAGTTTTGTTAGCAACGCCCAACTTCCAACTATTCATCACAGTAGAGAAGAAAATACAATTTCGCAACTTCCACTTCATGCCGACTTTAAACTAATGAGCATTTTAAAGCCAAAAATAATGCATCTGTCTATTGAAAAAAGTAATCCACACAGCTCCAGGGGGTTAATAAAGGCCTTCTGAAGTGAATCGATGCATTTTTGTAAGAAAAATATCCATAGGCCTATTTAAAACTGTATAAATTCAAATAACTTGCTTCCAGCAGACGACCGTGCGCAGATTGCGCAACTTGACTTGTATCTCATGATAAATCCGCTGAATGTTCTTCCTCTGTCACCTATGCTCTCATCTTCTAGCACTCTTCCACTTTTTTACTGAAGTCTTCGTCTGGCTACATTCATACATTATGAAATTTTACTTTTTAGAATGCAATTCAGCTTCCTTTTCTGTTAAAACTGGATCCCCTTTAAATGCGTTTAATAATTGTTGATTTTCTAAGTATACTAAACTACGGAAGCCCTAAACGGACATGGATTATTTTTTTCTATCTTGTTTTCTCGTGATCACGACTTAATTTTCTCATGATCTCGAGATAACAAAAGTTGTTTTCTCGTGATCACGACTTAATTTCTCATGATCTCGAGATAACAAAAAGTTGTTTTCTCGTGATCACGACTTAATCTCTTCTCTAAATTACACAAATGTGCCAACAGATGGCAGTATATTACCAAATATAACTAGTGATACGCTGTAAATATTCCACTTTACTGCACTTTACTCTGTCCGAAACTACGAGTTTCAGACAGAGATAGTTTTTGTGATAGCTTTATTTTGTGCAGTATTGTGTGCCTTAAACAATTAACTTAACTGTTAAATGACTGATTATAATTATTTTGCTTGAAAGTTATCGTTCTGACTAGTTGCCTCACCACAGTTTCATGACCGCAATAGTTCGGTATGATACTAAACTTATTGCTTATTAAAACTAATTTTTATGTCACTGTATAGTATTCTGTTTGAACCTTATTGTGTATCTTTAAGACGCTATTTTAATCATTGCAGTTTCAGTGTTCGTTTACCTAAATATGTCACTTAGGCAAGGCAAGGCAATTTTATTTGTATAGCACATTTCATACACAATGGTAATTCAAAGTGCTTTACATAAAGAATAATAATAAAAATAGAACATAAGGAATAGAAATAACAGTAAAAACAGAGAATTTTACTGCAATATTTAAAATGCTTTAAAAGTCAGAATCAAGATGATACATAAAAGATATAAAATACATTAAAAATGAAATAAAAACAGGAAAAGGAATTTAAAGAATAAAAAGATAATACATATAAAATAAAGTGCAAACAGTTCGGACATAGCACAGTGCTCAATCAGCAAATGCATAGATAAAAAGATGTGTTTTGAGTCTGGATTTGAATGTGGCTACTGTAGGAGCACATCTGATCTCTTCTGGAAGCTGGTTCCAGCTGCGGCTGGCGTAACAGCTAAAAGCAGACTCTCCCTGCTTTGAGTGAACCCTTGGTATTTTTAAGTGTGTTGATCCTGATGATCTGAGTGATCTGTTAGGTTTATATTCTATGAGCATATCTGCAATGTATTGGGGTCCTAGGCCATTGAGTGATTTATAAACGAGTAACAGTACTTTAAAATCAATTCTAAATGCAACTGGAAGCCAGTGCAAGGACCTTGAGGACTGGTGTGATGTGTTCATGTTTTCGGGTTCTGCTCAGTATCCTGGCAGCAGCGTTCTGTACGAGCTGCAGTTGTCTTATGGTTTTTTTGGGAAGGCCAGTGAGGAGCCCATTACAGTAATCCACCCTGCTGGTGATGAAAGCATGAACAAGTTTCTCTAAGTCTTGACTGGAGACAAAGCATCTAATTCTTGCAATATTTTTGAGATGATAATATGCTGATTTAGTTATTGTCTTTACATGGCTACTGAAACTCAGGTCTGACTCCAGAATCACACCAAGATTCCTGACTTGATTGTTTGACCCCTAGAGTGAAGGTACGTGTTCACTTTGAGAACTTCATCTTTGTTTCCAAACGCAATGACTTCAGTTTTTGTCTTTGTTTAACTGAAGGAAGTTTAGGCACATCCAATTTTTAATTTCATCAATACATTGGCACAGGGAGTCAATGGGGCTGTAGTCGTTAGGTGAGAGGGCTAGGTAAATCTGGGTGTCATCTGCATAGCTGTGATATGCAATTTGGTTCTTTCTCATTATTTGGCTCAGTGGCAGCATATATAGGTTGAACAGGAGGGGTGCAAGTATTGAACCTTGAGGGACTCCGCATGTCATGGATGTCCACTCAGACTTATAGTCACTGATACTCACATAATAACCTCTCCCTTCTAAGTATGACCTGAACCATTTAAGGACCATCCCAGAAAGCCCAACCCAGTTTTCGAGCCTGTCAAGAAGAATGTTGTGATCAACAGTGTCAAACGCAGCACTGAGGTCGAGTAGAACCAGCACTGATAATTTACCTGAATCTGTGTTTAAGGCGAATATCATTTATTATCTTTATGAGTGCTGTCTCTGTGCTGTGATGCGGTCGGAAACCAGATTGAAAGTTGTCAAAGTATCCATTCAAGCTTAAGAACTTGTTCAGCTGATTGAAAACAACTTTTTCAATGATCTTGCCTATGAAAGGAAGATTTGAGATTGGCCTGTAGTTGCTCAATATGGTGTTATCCAGATTGCTCTTTTTCAGGAGGGCTTAACAACTGCAGTTTTCAGGGATTTTGGAAAAGTCCCAGAGAGAAGTGAGGCATTTACCACTTCTAGGAGATCTGCTTCTAAACAGTTAAACACTCTTTTGAAAAAAGATGTGGGAAGTGTGTCAAGGGCGCAGGTTGATGTTTTAAGGTGCTTTACTGTTTCTTCCAAAATTTTACCATCAATTGCTTCGAAATCAGACATAATAGCTACTTTCTGAGGTTGTGATCTGATCTGTTTTACCCCAGTGCAGTACTTATTAATAAGAAATATGATTTATAGCCTATGTCATTTAATTCAGTGATAGTGACCTATTGTATTTTCTACATTTCTTTGTAGGAAACAAACACACAAACACGCTATTGTTTTAGCCTTTATCAACTGAATTAAAGTTTTTTTGTTTTGTTTTTTGGAAATCCGGAGTATTGCACCTCCTTTTTAAATGGAAGATAGGAGGAAGACAGTTTAACGCACATGATATCACAGCCTATCCTACATTATGAATAAAAATAACAAACACATTATGTAATATATATATTTTAAATGAGTACAGAAAATAAAGTTGGTTTAATCTAAAAGGTTTTAGAATTATAGAATAATCTGGCATCTTTCTGAAGGCACTCTGCCTGCACTTGAGATGCTGTTAAATATTACACAAACAATATGTTAAGCGTACATTTGTTGAACAGTGATTTATTAGCCTATGTATTTATTTATTGTAAACTATATTAAGTGAAGTAAACATTTAGCTGAAATATCAGCGATATATAAGAGCGCATGTTTTATCCGATCAGATGCGCGTCTAAGTTGTGTTCGTTACTATAGCAACAGTAGAATCAGGGTACAGTATTTCAGAATCAATCACTGTAAAAATAACTTATATTGTGATCACGAGAAAACTAGAAAAAAAAAAAAAAAAAAAAAAAGGGCTTCCGTACTAAACAGAGGTAGCCATCCACTTTTTTTCTTTGGAACAAGGACAAAATGCATTTAAAGTGCCCCTATTGTGTAGTTTTTTTTACCGTTCATGTAGTGTAACATAGCTCCAAGTGAATGAAAAACTCCTGCAAAGTTTAATCTGAAAGTGCACCATACTGTATATTAAGTTATTGTCTCTCAAATTGAGAGTCAACTGAGTCAATAAAACGAGTTAAGACAAATCCTGAGCCATTTTATTGTGACATCACAAAACATTAGCATATTGCCCACCCACTTATTGTGTGCATGTAACAGATGAAGGCTAGTAAGAGCTGTGTGTATAAACCTCACCCCCCTGAACTCTGTCAGCTGGAGTGCTGCAGCATATTAAACCCTTTCCAAAAGTTACTGATTTTGAGATCTGTCTTTTAACACCAAGGACAAGGAAAAAAAAAATAAAAAATAAAAAAAAAAAAAAGCACATTACAACTAAATAGTTACCATCATATGTTGTTTTAATATGGAGAGCTATAATCACTGTCCTGACTTTGCAGTGTCCTTTGAAAGTATATTGTTTTAGTCATTCTACAGTTTAGGATTTTACAACCCTACATTCTCATGGAGATTTACAAAGGTAGGCCAACAGGGATTTACCCGTGAATAGTGAATAAACATTCTCCTCTGTGGGAATGTTTAATTGCATTGGTGAACAGGACCAAGAAACAGCCACACAAAGTGGTCCTTTTTTTGCTGTGTCCAAAAACCAGACACGTCAGAGGCTCAGAGCACATGGAAACAGCATGGAGTGAATTTAAAGCCACATATTTGCAAAACCCTGCCACATGAAAGACACATCTACTAAAATCAAATGGTTGCAACATAAGACTCTGATTCAGTTGAGTCCTGTTTTCAAATAAACCAGAAAGTGAAAACTCAAAAGCACAAAGTTAAACTGCCTAAAGTGGTGTTTCTGCAATGTTATAAGAACCTCACACAGGAAGAATAGAAAGTGCAAAGGTCTTGAAAACTTAATGAAATTTATTCAAGTCATGCATTCTGTAGTCATACTGAATCAAATCATGGACAGGAGGGATGTGTAGGTGGTCTCAAACGCATCACCTGAAAGAGCAACAGGAAGTGAGCTGGATCATGGAATTCAGCCAGAGCAAAACATGATAGGGCTGCACAATTAATTGTGTCTAAAGCATGATTGTGAGGAAAGCGTACTTGTCTGATAGTAGTCATAAACATTGATGACTGCTGGCTTGAGATTTTTCACTGCAAGAACCTGATTCAGCTTCAAAGTGTAAGTCACGGGGACGCCTTTGGAAACCTATGAGACAGAAGAGATCAGAACAACAGCACATACACAGCACTGAAGATTATGGCAGCTAGTGAATATACCCAGTGTACAAAGTCTCACCTCTTTCAGATACACTAGGACACGATCATCTCCAGCATCAACCCGCTCCAACTAGCGGGGCAAACGATTGGGGTGGAGAACCAAGCTGAGGGGAAGAGACCATTGTTTACATAAATCTGAAAGAGCGTCAAGCATATTTGGACTTAAGTCATCTTAATGCATACGAACCGGTGACGTATCTGCTGTGAAGCCAGACAGGAGCTTAATGTCCACAATAACCATGTTAGTGCTTGCTTTTGCACCATTGTAACTGAATGAGGGTAATGAGGGAATAAAGAGGTTTAGTCAACAGGAGCAAGAACAGCTTCCTTTTGTAGGAGTCAGAAACACAAGCTGGTTTCAGGACAAAGCCAATGCTATTCTTACTTCACCGTGAAGCTCAAGATGAGATTGGCTCCAAGCGGTTGGCAGTCTGCCTTCACCTTTGCTTCGACACTCAGTGATTTAGTGACGTTAACGGGTGTCGGGATGTTGTAGAAACACACAACCTACAGTACAAGTTCAGAGCAAACGAAGGAGAATAAGGAAGTACACAACAGACATAAATGGAGGGGGTGAAGATACAGACCTGCACAGACACGCATGTGGATCCGGTGACATTAACACTATATTTGCCAGTAATGTTCTTCAAGGGCTTCTCCTGATACAGCAGCCTATTGTCCCGATTCACAGTGAAGCTATAAGACTCTCCTCCAGCCACTGACGACTGTACAGTAACATTGCTGGAGCCATCCACACTGAATACTTTAGCAGCATACACAGACAGGGCATGAAGAGCCACCACAGTGTCCTAAAGACAAGCACCAGATTTAAAAAAAAAAAAAAAAAAAAAAAAAAAAAAAAAAAAACCCACTCCACTCAAATGATTGCACTCATGTTTGGTAAGAGCTACCTGGGTGGAGGAGAAGCCTCCATAGGGATTCTGCTGGGTCACAAGCCAGTTGACAATGCGGTTAGCATAGCCCAGATTAGCCGCTGTGAGAGACTGTTCAGTGAGAACCGCTAGCAGCACATAAGAGCTGATCTCCACCGCCAGAGTATCACCAGATGAAGTCTGAGACCAATGCAGCTTTGGGCCTAAAGATGAGACTGCGGAGTGTAAGTTGATGTCAAAGGACCTGATGAACCAACATCTCAAACAAGATGCTGGAAAAACAAAAAAAAAAAAAAAAAAAAATGAATAAACAAAATAAATAAAATTAACCTTCAGAAATGGTAAGGTTGTTTAAGAAGGTTAGAAGCTGTGATCGAGTGCTGGTCTCTCCAGCAAGACTGAAGGTGTAGGCCAGCAGAGCTGTGGCGTAAGTGTTTCCCAGGTTCCCAACAACAGGCCTCAAGCATGACAGAGCATTGGTGATGACAGGATCCTGAAAGCAAAAGGAAATATCAGACAACAGCCAGAACAGGAAGGTCATCTTTTAGGAGCTCATGCAACTGGAGATGTCTTTACTGTGGCAGGGACGCCTAGTTCGAGCAGAGATGCAACAATGTAGGCGGTCATGGTCACATTATCCCCAACTCCACCCTAAAACACACCAGCATATGGGTTAAAAACCTCAAAGTCTATGGGT
Organism: Megalobrama amblycephala; assembly: GCF_018812025.1. Taxonomy (NCBI): domain Eukaryota; kingdom Metazoa; phylum Chordata; class Actinopteri; order Cypriniformes; family Xenocyprididae; genus Megalobrama; species Megalobrama amblycephala. The sequence continues at coordinate 70,859,709 of NC_063044.1, forward strand.
TACAGTCCATTTGATAACACACGTACCTTCATATCATTGTGGTACAAAGTTCCCTGTTGTATGAAACAGCCATTTGAACCCTGCTGGCTTATTATCCAGCCCTTAGCACTCTGAAGGACATTCGGATCGATGAAGACAAAGCGCTTCGCTAGACCAAAAGACCTCAGGACAAAGATAGTCAACCTGGTCATGGAGGAAGTTTCGTTAAACTGAGCTTAGACCACTGGTGACACAAAGGATACACAACACTAGAATGTACAGTGAGAAACTCACCATGTATTAGATGCATCATAACCAAATGTGCTGAAAGATCCATCACTGTGCCTGTAGTTCAGTTGTCCTTGGTATCCTGTTCAGGGCAAAAACCACATGGTGGGTAGCTTAGAGTCTGACATCTTCAATGGGACGTGCAGGACTGAAATGTCCTTCAGATTTATTCTCCAATACTCAATGGATTTGCACATCCATACCACTCTGAAGGTAGCCTATGGCAGTCTCTCGGATGGCTGCGGTGAGTTGCCCCGTGACTTCCAGGTACTGCAAGATGTAAATATTGGGAGCAAGAACAATCATATTCTGTTCTCCACAGCCATACGGCATCTGCAATAACTTATCCAGATTCTTCAGCGCACGACCCATTATGTCCCCTATGAGAGGTCAAGCATGAAACTCACATCAAAAAGAGGTCCATTAAACATCACATTTCAGTTTTTCAATTAAATGTTTTACCAAGGACTGAAACAGAGCATTTGTCTGATCCCTGAACCACATTTGGAGGAAATGTCAGAGTCACATCTTCAGAATGAATGTTTCCTGCAGATTGAACAGAATGGATCAGCATGGAGCACTAGGCTCATGTTTGGCTGTACAGGGAGAATGTTTGGGAATCATTGATTGCAAACAAACCCTTTGGACACAATAACCAACTCTGGGCGTTTGTCCTCTCAACTCCTTCAGCCTATAAAAAGCAATAACACCATCAGTAACAGCATGAGCTCCATGATCAAACTCCAGAAGGCTTGTTAACACTCACCAGAACAAGTAGACTTCGAGTGACTACATCAACGCGTCCTCTTGTCGGCACAGACACAGCCTCAGTGCCACATTGAGTCTGGTATGGTTCAGCTGAAGCATTGACAGTCACATTGACAGCTCCTGCAGAAGACAGACAGGAAGTGAGTAACACCTAATACACTCAATTTAAGAGGGACGGTTCAAAACTGACCAAGAACAGAAGCAGTAAAAATCCATTTGAAGGTCTTTCTCTCATTAGCACAGAGACAAGATGAATATGGATCAACATAAGGTTGAAGAGTGAAGTCCATGGATGAAGCTGGAGTTACTTGAATCTGCCAAGACATCAGTACACATGGAGTGAAGATACAGGACATACAGATCATTTATATAAAGAGACAAATCCAAGTCAGACCATGATGCACTTGGGCAGATAGTTGAAAACTGTGGCCTTCAGTACAAAAGTCTCCCCACGGACGATGGAGTACGGCAGGGAGAGCTCCAGAAAAAAGGGCTGGAAGACTGTCAGCAGAGCAGGAGGAGCCAGACCGAGACCTTTGGAGGATAGGCAGAACGCCTCCGTCTCCCATGTGGTAATGGTGTCAGGAACTGTGAGGGGAACTTGTGTGGATCCAGAGTCTCTGAAGTAGTGACACCAGAAAATTATAAATGAGGACGACGACATTTGGGCAAGTAGCTATAGATGGAACAAGATGTCACTAACCCCACTTGAGCAAGCTGCCAGATCCATGTTTCTGGAAAGTAAGTCCTGACAGTCACTTCAAAAGAGGAAGTCTCACCTCCAGCACTATCTTCTACTCGAAGAAGGGGCAAACCAGGTTTTGCAACAGCTAGAGGCTGACCAAAGTTCACTGAAACAGAGATGATCAGTTAATAGGACTGCAAGATTTCTCATCCACCTGCGACCCACCCGTAATTAAGTCGGAAAGTTATTTCTTATTTGGTCCACCAGACCTATAAATTATCCACAATGTATATGGATATTGCAATACGTGCATGACTAGTGCATAGCGTTACTTTACAAAGGGACTTCAACTACTGGCCTGGCATGCAAGAGCTGTCATTTGAGGGTCTGTGTGAACGAGGATAAATTTTCAATGTTGTCACCATTTAGTTATTAGTAAAAGTAAACAAAGTGTAATGAATCATGTTAAACTTCACATTCAGTAACAAACAGCACTATATATAGGCAGTTACAGAGCAAACCTTAAACATTAGTCGTCAAGTTACTCCTTATATCTTGTTTTACCAAGTTTTATGGCAATTTCTAGATCAAGAACCTAACAGAACATACCATAATGGAATTTTCTATAGTAATTCAGGCTTCGGTACGTCAGACACAGAGGTTCCCGGACAGGCAGATTTGTTGCGATCTTCAACCCCACACTCTGTCAGAGCAACATCACAAGGAGAGGGAAAAAAAAAAAAAAAAAAAAAAAAAAAAAAAAAGCAGCTTATTGAAATAACCTGTTATCCCAGTTTACATGCAACCCAATAACCATAACCCGTTAATGCAAGTAAACTGCATTTACAAAACTTTAATAAAATTTGACTCCGTATTCCATGCATCATGTCGGTTGTGAAGCATCAAGTAATCCAACATGTCAGAGGGACTCCATACGCTCATGCAGTTACAGACTGAAAGATTTTATGTTTAAAGTGCTGCTCTCAGCATTGAAGGAAGGTAGACAGAGGGTCTTTTGTCCTCCGTTTTAATTGGCAATTGAATGAACACCTACAACTAAGGGGACTGGGATGAGGCACACCTCAGGATTGATAGTCTAACACAGACGCAGTATCTTTACTGTACCACTTCTACATTGACTACACAAGATGAGCACTCATCTTCTCATTTCTTGGGTCAATAACATCAGTTTGCGATACAGTCTCTTCCCTTACTGCGAAGCACTCGCCTTGTCTGGATGCACTTAAAGCTTTCCCCATCACATCAGACAGGAGCGCTTCAATAAGCAGACGGAATGCAGGTTGATGCGTTGGTATATGTCGGGCAAAAACAGCAGTGTCGAGCAGTTTAGGCTTAACCCATTTTCCTTTATTGGCGCAAGGTTATAAACTGCTTAACGTGTTTATACAACCCGATTATGCACAAGCAGACAATGTGTGGTCAAGAATGTGCTCAATGAGTATCAATTGATACAAATTACAAGTCGTTTTCTACCTTGAAGGTTTCATATGCATGGTCTGCAGGAACAGCTCGACGTGGTCGAACGTTCAGACATTCCTGTTCATCCTCAACTTCATATGGATAACCTGATAGCGACCGCAATGGGAGCAAGTTGAACACCTGAGAATTTCAAAACATTAATCTAGTTAAAAAAAATAAAAAAATAAAAAAAGTTATAAGATGGACAAAAGGGTCTTAAGACAAGAGGATTAAACTTAAAGCCCACATAAACAGGACCAAAATGTCAGCAATGGATTCAAGTCCACATTTAAAAGAAGTTCAAACTGCAAATCTGGTCAGTGGTACATGGATACCATTTCAGCACTCAGACGTCTTCCTGACTCCATGATCCGGACGCTCTGATCTACAGCGCTGAGGCCACACAGGGACCCTGGTTGAGCAGAGACTGTCAAAACATTATCCTCACCAGGAACAGCTGTAGCTGGAGAGAACTGCAAAGACACCTGGAACAAGAAGCAGCTCTATGGGGTTATTTTGTTCTATTATTCCAAATAGATTGAGGTTTACAGATAAATGGAGAGATTTACAAAAATAAAAATTTCACAAATGAGATGGGGGGGGTTGCAGGAACACACAGCATGGGGATTTGATTTTGAAAACACTTCTAGTATCAAGAGGTGCAGCCAAAAACTCAACCCACAGTTTACTGAAGTCAATCGAGTAATGGACACATTGCACTGACCAGTCATAGTCATCACAACCAGCCAAATTTAGCTTTTCACTCGGGGAAGAAACTGGTGAATTTTGCACCCCTGAAAGGAACTCTATGGGCCCCTTCAAACAAACAGCGCTTCAGCTCAATTTGAGCGATTATAACATTTCCAAAGGATTAATTGTGTTTAAGGCTTCTTTATACATTCCACTAGTATCAGTGAATCAGGATAAACTCAGGATAAACTCAGGATTGTACACAAATAAAAAAAAAAAAACAGATCCCGAGCATATTAATCAGTAACGCCCTCACCTGACCTGCATGGGACAACTTTGTTTCCGAGCAATTTTAAAGATGTTCAAATTTCATGAATATTTTCACAAACACCACATCACTACCATACAGCTCACACACTGTAGGACACAATCACTACTCGCCACAAGAGGAGAATATAAAACTAAGTGGTAGTGTACATCATACCTGGTTTTGGAAACACATTTCAGTCTCAAATGATGCACTACCAACAACTACATTCTCACTGGGCAGAACGCAGTAGACCAGAATCTGCACCACTGGAGCCATATCAACACTGACAGGCAGCTGGAATGACACGGAGCCACTCGTTTCACAAACCCATGCCTGAACCCTCTGAAATTCATGGAGGATGATCACTCCTCTGGACAAGACCTGACATTACAGAAAGAGTGCATAAGCAATGGCAGACAGACAGCACAGAACAATCAAAGATGACAAAACCCAAATGTCCACTCACCATATAGATGATATCAGTGTTGTAGTCAATAGTCTCTCCAACAAATGAATATTTTACGGTCACTGTATATGTAGCACCACATTTTAATGGCTGCTTGAGCTTCACTATAGTCAGTTCACTGAATGATGGGTAGTCAGAAGCAGGTTTGAGAAGCTGAACAACCTTCGTATCTGTAGTGAAGTATGGCGACTTGTGATCATAAACAACCTCTGGAGTTGCACTAGCCTGGGGAACAACAAATGGAATTGGTTTCCTATGACAAATGTCTTCATTTAAAAAGTAACATGCATATACATACCACTAGAATAAGATTAGCTTTAGGAAAATCAGTAGTGTTGAGGGAGAATGGGGCCAGTCCATACTGGTTTGTAGTCAAGTTCAACAGCAGCTTGTAGGGCCAGCTGGAACCATCCAAGAGATAGACCATTTTGCTCACCAATGGGGTCCCATTGAATTGAGTTACAGAGATCTGTTGGGAAAGATTAAGTTTAGGAGTCATAAACTAAGAGAAGGCTTCTGGAACAAGGGATGAACTTATACTTGCCTTTCCATTAATAGTAGATCCAGGCTCAAAAAACAAATACACAAATGTGACTTTGCCAACTTCAAACGTAATGGACACCGTTGCAGATTTTGACATCACTATGTCTTCAGGGGGGGGGACAAAGGAAAAAAAGAAAAAAAGAAAAAAATTATATGAGCACACCAGATAAAACGTCAAAACGTGCCATTGAGTTGTATCAGCCAATAGCTTACCTGTTCCCTCCTCAGTGACATTCATATTCACAAGAAAAGTATCTTGCAGATAATTTTCAAGTCTGGATTTGAAAAGCACTGATGCATTGACAGTAAGGGAGGTACAGACTGTGGCATTCATCTGGGAGCAGAACACAGATGGTCATATTTAAGTCAATGACATGCTGAAGAATAAAAACTTGCACTGTATAGCAGCAGTCACAGACCTTTGCGGTTGTATTCAGGCACAGACGAGTCACCTCAGGAACCGAAACATGAGGAAACGGATCACGGCACACTTCCACCAACACTTGACCAGGTACAGGTTGCCCATATGTGTATCTGGGAAATGTTTTTTTAATTAATTAATTAATAATATATATATATATATATATATATATATATATATATATATATATAGAGAGAGAGAGAGAGATCAAGGACTGACCAACCACAAGACAAGAAATGGGGCATCGAGGAGGGAGAAAAAAAAAAAAAAAAAAAAAAAAAAAAAAAACTCACTTGGCACAAGCCTCAACTTTCAGTCCCACATCTCCAACACTATACATCTGTGGTGCAGTTAAGGTGACCTCAAACTTGGGTAAAACTAAACCAGAAACAACTCATTAAAATTAGGGCCTCAGATCTGCTGTTGTATCGTTGACTGTGCACTCAAACATAACTTACCATATTTTTTCACCTCAAAAACCTGGGAGATCTCTCGGTCACCAATAAAAGCTTTTAGTTTGTACATCCCTATCCGAGCCTCTGGGTTCAACTTGTGAGAAAGCTGCAATATCCACCTTGTTGAGGAAACATTTGTCCACTGACCAATCCGGTTATCATTGTTGTCCTATTAAAACAAATTAACAGATCATAATATTATATTAAGTACTAAAAAAAAAAAAATTATATATTATATTATATTATATATCAAGACTGGAACAAACACTCACCTCCACCACCACAAGACTGTACTGCAAGACAGAGACAGTAATATTACTCAAACATGCTTACACAATTACCTTGTATTGGGCAGCACAATTATGATGGACTGAATTTTGTGCATCTAAAGACATGCAGTATTTCGCAATTTATTTGCAGCAAGATTGTTCAGTATGTCAAAAGAAACCAGGCCTTACCATCTGATCAAGAGGCACAAACTTGGCATCCATCGTAACAACTCTGAAATTCACTGCAAATATGAGAAGTCTCAATAAACGCTCACAATCTTTACACTTTCTATACTCTAAAAGTCATCCAAGTGTCATTTGTAGCTCACCAGTTTGTCCTGGATTGTAGATGGGTTTGTCTGTTTGGATAAAGGTCAAAGGCAGGTAACGTCTGAACATGACTTTCCTCTCTTCGGTCAATTTGAAGGACGTCCCTTCAACTTCCACAACGATCTTCTGCACTGACTCCACATCTACTCGAGGAGCCTGTCAAGAAACATGTTAACGTACATCAAACTAGACAAATGATGTGCGTAGGATGATAACAGACCTGGAAATTAAAGCAGCGGAAAATCTCTGCAGAAGCAGAACTCTGCTGCACAAGTAGAGTTGTCCCGTTTTTCTCATCAAGCAGAGAAACGGTCATTGTGAGACTATCTTTGGGTTTCAGAAGAACTGCACACAATTTGGCATCACTGCAAGACTCAATCACTGCAGGGAACGTCACCATGAAGAACCTGTAGAAACAGTCAGGTAAGAGCATGTAGGCTACTTGTGTTGGTCTACATTCACAGAGAGTGGTTGCCATAGTCAAGGATAGGGGTGTTCAAACTCGGTCCTGGAGGGCCATTGTCCTGCAGAGTTTAGTTCCATCTTACCTCAACACACCTGCCTGGAAGTTCCTAGTATCCTAGTAAGAACTTGATAAACTGGTTCAGTTGTGTTTAACTGGGGTTGGAGCTAAACTCTGCAGGACAATGGCCCTCCAGGAGCAGAGTTGGACAACCCTGGTCAAGACTAAAACCACAAAAAGAACAGACAACGCAGGTACTGCAAAGGCCAATTAATAGACTACTTACGGTTCTGAACTATGGCCATCAACAGCAAAGAGGAAGAGACCTAAAAAGAGCCTCGCCCAAACACAAATCATCCTCACAGCCACGGAGAGCAATAATCCAAGGCTTGACGTCAAATTAGTATCTCTTTAAGAAACCCTGAAGAACTTCTACTACTATCTACCATTACTTACTGCTCAACGATTATTTGCTGCTCTTCTAGTCAGTCAGTCAGTCAGTCTAGCTTTATGGTGGCCATCTTTAAATGCTCTTAATAAGCAGGAGTTCAGATTAGTTTAATTGATTAATCTCCCAGCTGAAATTAATTTTATTATCGTATTAGTCCATATAGCATAGTTTTAAAACATAACACATTAACAATGGCTTTTACGCGCGTGGCCGTTCAATGTCCACAGAACAAGCGCGCATAGAAATAAATAATTAACAACTTTTTCGTCCGTTGGTGTAGAAGCTAACATAGTTGACATGTATGCACATTTTCCGAACTAAAATATGGGTGTCTGAAACAAATAATTTCAAACAATAAGATTGCGCTAATTCTTTCAGTTTGATTGAGCTGTCCGTCATGCTCTATTTTTATCCGTCAGGAAAATAATGCAAATCCGTTTTCCATTGTGAACTTTTATTACCATACAAACTGCATGTTAAAACACAATATACGTTTGGCAATTAATTATTAAATCCATTTTGCAAAACACATGAGCAAATATATGCATGAACGTCCTTTCTCCAATACGAAAGGGAGATGTATATGTATATACAGTACAGTCCAAAAGTTTGGAACCACTAAGATTTTTAATGTTTTTAAAAGAAGTTTCGTCTGCTCACCAAGGCTACATTTATTTAATTAAAAATACAGCAAAAACAGTAATATTGTGAAATATTATTACAATTTAAAATAACTGTTTTCTATTTGAATATATTTCACAAAGTAATTTATTCCTGTGATGGCAAAGCTGAATTTTCAGCATCATTACTCCAGTCTTCAGTGTCACATGATCCTTCAGAAATCATTCTAATATGCTGATCTGCTGCTCAAGAAACATTTAATGTGTACAATTGTACAAAATATTTGTGTACAATATTTTTTTTCAGGATTATTTGATGAATAGAAAGTTCAAAAGAACAGTGTTTATCTGAAATCTAATCTTTTGTAACATTATAAATGTCTTTACTTTTGATTGATTTAATGCATCCTTGCTGAATAAAAGTATTCATTTCTTTAATTTCTTTAAAAAAAAAATTAAAATTAAAATTCTTACTGACCCCAAACTTTTGAATGGTAGTGTATAATGCTACAGAAGCTTTGAATTTCAGATAAATGCTGTTCTTTTGAACTTTCTATTCATCAAGGAATCCTGAAAAAAAAGTACACAACTGTTTTCAACATTGAAAATAATCATAAATGTTTATTGAGCAGCAAATCAGCATATTAGAATGATTTCTGAAGGATCATGTGACACTGAAGACTGGAGTAACGATGCTGAAAATTCACAGGAATAAATTACTTTGTCAAATATATTTAAATAGTACACAGTTATTTTAAATTGTAATAATATTTCACAATATTACTGTTTTTACTGTATTTTTAATTAAATAAATGTAGCCTTGGTGAGCAGACGAAACTTCTTTTAAAAACATTAAAAATCTTAGTGGTTCCAAACTTTTGGACTGTACTGTGTGTGTGTGTATACGTATATATATATATATATATATATATATATATATATATATATATATATATATATATATATATATATATGTGTGTGTGTGTGTGTGTGTGCGTTAGTGAATTAATGTCTTAAAATTTGCCTACTCTGCTATAGCTAATCCCTTCCACTCTTTATAATCAGAAATAGATTAAAACATTTATTATAGGCTAAACACTTACAGAAGTGAAATGTTAAAAAGCTGCAAATGTGTAATTGCTTATATAATTTACTAGAGAGTCACAATGAAAAAAAAAAAGAGTGCACTTTAATATGCCTACAGACAGTATTTTCTTTTAAACCTTAAATCATGAAGTACGGAAGCCCTAAACGGCCTTGTTTTCTCGTGATCACGACTTATTTTCTCGTGATCTCGAGATAACAAAAGTTGTTTTCTCGTGATCACGACTTATTTTTTCATGATCTCGAGATAACAAACGTTGTTTTCTCGTGATCACGACTTATTTTTCTCGTGATCTCGAGATAACAAAGTTCTTTTTACAATGATTGATTCTGAAACACTGTACCCTGATTCTACTGTTGCTATAGTAACGAACACAACTTTGACGCGCATCTGATCGACGGATAAATCATGCGCTCTTATATCTTGTGGATATTTCAGCTAAATGTTTACTTCACTTAATAATAAAGTTTACAATAAATAAATAAATACATATAGGCTATTTAATCACTGTTCACTAAATGTACGCTTAACATATTGTTTGTGTAATTAACATAGTTAATATTCAACAGAGCATCTCAAGCGCAGGCAGAGTGCCTTCAGAAAGATGCCAGATTATTCTATAATTCTAAAACCTTTTAGATTAAACCAACTTTATTTTCTTAATTTAATTTAATTTCTTTATTTTCTATATATATATATATATATATATATATATATATATATATATATATATATATATATATATATACATAATGTGTATGTTATTTTTATTCGTCATGTAGGATAGGCTGTGACGATATGTGCTTTAAAAAAAGCAACTTTTTCAAATAAGTAACACTTTACATTTTTAACATTTATTGACTGACACTTCTCCTGTCCCCATGTTGAGAGAAATAAAGTGCACAGGTGTTGTGTATGCTCTGTGAACATGATGGTTATTGTAGTTCAAGACTAAAGCCGCGCACACATTTAACGATTGTAAAGCCGATTATGAATGTAAATTGATACTTAAGACTGATCACGCTCAAACGCGTCCAGTCAGAGCCAGTTGCGTTCAGTCTGCGATTATATTCGGTGTTCAAATTCCATGTGTAAGTATATAAATCGGCTTCAGTCGCAGGAAACAATCGCTTGTATGTTGAGCACAGTCTTAGAATGTTTTAGATAGTCGTTAAATGTGTGCCCGGCTTAAGGCTGCATCTGAAAACTGGAAAATGCTGCCTTCTGAAGACACATTTCAAGGTAGTAAGGCATCAAGGCATGTCCGAATCCAATGTTAGCTACAGTTCCTGTCTCATGAGATACCTTCCTCAGATCGATTTTTGAAGGAAGCATGGATGTATCCTTAGCTGCCTTTGATATCCCACAATAATGTGCTTTCCATTCTGTGACAGTTGAGCTAGAAAAATAAAGATGGCATCCGAAAGTTGCATTTGCTGCTCAGTTTGTGTATAAATGTACGATTTTGACCAACATATTTCAATTTTGATATAATTTCTATCGAGAAATTACTACTATAATAATTAAATATTTGTTTAGTTCTCACCAAAGCTCGCGCTATATTGCTGTAGATCATTAAACTGTTACGCTGCCTCAGAAGTCTGTCTGAAATCAGTTTCGTGAGGTGCCTTCATGCACAAACGCTGCCGTACAAGTCATTCTCTTATAAGACACCGAGGCAGCAAGACAGCTACCTAGGTTTTCGGATGCAGCCTAAATGTAAACATGCATTTACTCATCTCACTTGCACAAAACCAGCTGAAAGGTTTGTTTGAGTTGCGCCCTCTACTGTTTATGCGTAAATATGTAAATACGTAAATAGGAGCGCTAAGCTGCTGTCGAATCACAACACAGGAACCGCTGGCACAATCAGAACTCGTTACGTATTTCTGAAGGAGGGACTTCATAGAACAAGGAAGTCATCAGCCCGTTTTTGTGACAGTGGAAACAGCGGTATACAGATAAGTAAATTATGTGAAAAATACAATGTTTTTTTACACGCGAAACATGAACACATGTTATATTGCACACTATACCCACAATCAAAGCTTCAAAAAACCACGAAAAAGTAGAACTTTTTTGCTGTTATTAAAAAACAATCAAGTAAGCCCATACCGGGTGAGAAAAAGTAATGCAAAAGTAACGTAAAGCATTACTTTTCATAAAAACACAATTAGTTACTTTTTTTACAGAGTAACACAATATTGTAATGCATTACTTTTAAAAGTAACTTTCCCCAACCCTAGTGTATAATATGAATAAACAACTGAGTTTTCAAAGACATTGAACTAGGCAGTGAGGTATTGCACTTGCAGGTATATGTTTTAAGAGGGACAACTGTTTTAAGAGGGAAATGCCTTGTGGGAAGAAGCTGTTCCAGTGCCTAGATGTTCTAGTGCCTAGTGGTCTGAGGTACCGTCCAGACAACAACAGTTCTGCAGGTGTCCATGGTGAGTGGAGTCTGTGATGATTTTACCTGGCTTCTTTCTCACTCTGAAATAGTACAGGTCCTGGAGGGCAGGAGGACACCAATAATCCTCTCAGCAGTCCAGACTGTCCTCTGTAGTCTTCTAATGTCTGATTTGGTAGCTGAATGACGGCAGAGTAGAACTGTGTCAGCTGGGGAAGGAAGTACAACCTCTGCTGGGCCTTTTTCACAATGGAGTCATGTGATTGTCCCACTTCAGGTCCTGAGAGATGGTGGTGCCAGGAACCTGAATGACTCCACTGCTGCCACAGTGGTGTCCATGATGCTGAGTGGGGGGAGTGCTGGGGTGTTCCTCCTGAAGTCCACTATCATCTCCACTGTTTTGAGCGTGTTCAGCTCCAGGTTAAGACTGCACCAGACATCCAGCTCTTTAACCTCCTGTCTGTTAAGGCCAGAACACACCAAGCCAATGGTTGGCCGTCGGCAATGTTGGGCCGTTTTTGAGAGTTTGTTGGTTTAGTTTTTTCGGTGTGCCTCTAATCGGATGCTGTCTGTTTTTTGTTTGTTTGTTTTTTAATTTGGGCTGATTCATCATGTTGACTCTTTGTGGGGCCATCTGTGAGTGAGAGAACATCTGTTCAGCTCAGCGAATGAGTCAGTGCAGGAGAATAAAAGCGAAAGTGATGAAAGCAAGCAAAGATGCTCTTACCTGAGCATTCGAATGCACAAATATTTTCATAACATGTGCTGACTGGAATGAATAAAATGATCAGCCAGATTGATATTCAAAATGGTAAGCAAGCGCTGACTTTTCTGCAGTCCTAGTTTCGGTTTCCCTTTTTGAATGAATAAAACAGACTATTGATACCTGCTGGTATAGACAGGTATCTACTTACAAACATGTGCAGAATGCATGTGCTAGCTGACAGTTGCCTTTAGTCCTTTCGGTGTGTTTGACAACGGCTTGGTGTGTCCTGGGCTTAAGCAGACACGTTACCATTGTGGATGAGGCTGATGACAGTGGTGTCATCTACAAACTTCAGGAGCCTAACGGACTGCTTTTGAAGTGCAGTCATTTGTGTAGAAGGAGAAGAGCAGTGGGTAGAGAATGTAACCCCGAGGAGCGCCACTGCTGAATATAAATAATGTGCGTATAAACTGATACCCAGATGTCGATTGGTGTGGAGTTCAGTGGAAATTACTACAGGTGCATTTTTACATGAGGTAAATTAGTAACATGCATGACACAGAACAAATAACATGTACAAAACAGTCCAACAAAACCATAGAATTATAAATGTGCTACACAATTAATTTGATGTGTTCAAAACTGCATACTCACAACTTGACATCAATAGAAAACATATATAGCTCCATGTACAAATATCTGATGAACATTTTGTTTTTATTACAGGATACTGAAGACAGCACAAAAGGTTGGTATTTTACACAGCTGAGTACATGGCTTTCACACTACATGCAGACTTCTATAAATCAAACTTAAGGTGAGACACTTTTTTAAATTTTGGGATTTTAATAGTGTTTTTTTTTTTTTTTTTTTTTTTCCAGACTAGTGGTCAGAAAACATCCAAAGTCCACCTTTAAGCATTTATTTATTTATTTATTTATTTTGGCACTTTATCTATTTGTGTCTATAGATTTCAATGATACATTTTAAAAGGCCATTTTCCCAAAAGTTTTTTCTCCTACACTGAGCTATGGATCTCCACTTCAGAAGCACTTATACAACAGTTTTATTTAATTCAATTCACATTTATTTGTATAACGCTTTTCACGATACATATCGTTTCAAAGCAGCTATACAGAGAATGCATGTCAACATTACAATTTAGAGAATGAAGTTAGCTAATAATGTAATAATTTAGGTAATTAATTTACAATCATTGTTAGCAGTTTAATTGAAGGTAGAAGCAATGAGCTCCTGGAAATAATCAATTACTTATTAAGTAAATAATGCCTCATCATTTGCATATTTAAACATAACATTTTTGAAAAAAAAAAAAGTTTGGAATTCTTATCGTAGTCAATCCACTGGGCAAGTATGGTGATAACTATTTTTTAACCTATTCACCTGCAGTGTCTCGAATTAATACATGCATAGAGCTGGATGATGACAATGTTCTCTGGAGCTGCTTTATAGCTGGATTAAAACTCATTTTGTAATCAACTTTTCTGAACTGAATCGATCTTTGAACACTGAACTGAATTGATCTGAATAATGACAATGCTGTATTTTTAGAGCTGCTTTACAGCAGAATTGAATTCTGTTAGCATCATTTACTATTTTCCTGTTTATCACTGTAAAGATGCTTTGAAACAATCTGTATGAAGCGCTATAGAAATAAAGCTGACTTCATTTCGTTGTGCCATTGCTTTGTGGTTAGCGATGTTTTGAAACTGACTTTGTTAGTTGTTACCCTTATACACACTGCCTGAAACAACTGAAATAAGCCTATATAACAATATATGTATACAGGTTTATTTCATATCCTGATATGCAAGTTTGTGTTTCATTTAAGGCTGCATTTACTTGATCAAAAATACTGTCAAAAACAGTAGTGAAATATCACTACAATTTAAAAGTTTTCGTTTCAATATATTTTAAAATGTTGCCTTTCCATGTGACGACAAAACTTCAGTGTCACACGATCCTTTAGAAATCATTTTAATATGCTGATTTTCTGCTCAAGAAAAAAATATTACAACTGAAAATAGTTGTCCTGCTTAATGAATGTGGAAACCGTGATATATGTCTGTTTGAAAGGCTGTTACATTATAAGTGTCTTTTTGACCACACATCCTTTGCTGAATAAAAGCTTTTCCAGTTGTGGCCTGGACTATTTTCACGTTATTCCAACATTATAAACTGCAGAGAAAATGTAAATATTTTCAGTTTAGGCACAAGTTCACGCGGCGCTGAAGCTATGAAATAATCCATTAAACGTTCTGAGATACGAGCGTGAGCAGTTGCACATGCAGTCTGAGAAACTCATGAAATAATTCATGTATGCACCGACCACGGAAACGAAAATTTAAGACACTGAAAATCTCGTAAAAGTGGTTTCAAACTGTGTTGAGGCAGTCTTTTTACGGAGAAAGTTACTCAGTAGCGTTGACTGAATTTGCACATGGTTACTAAAAACATTACAAACTTGGTTTTCACCACAGAGGTCTTAACACTCTTAAGTGTCGGGGAATGAATCTCATTAATTTCATTGATTGGCCACCACCTGGAATTAATTTTGTCAGCCCTCATTGCCTGAGGATAAAGTGCTAAATCAACCTGTTCCGATAATTAAGATCGTTTAATTATCGCTGTCAGCGGGGCAGGTGATTGAGAGAAACTGTAGAGCAGTAAACGGCAGTAGCTCTGTGGGGTTTCTGAAAGAAACAATTGATTCGCGTTTAGTGTTGGATGATCGCTATTCATGGCTGTGGGGGAGATTTGTGTTTGGAAAGGGCTCATTTTAGCTCTTTTTCTCTTTGCTGTTGACGGACAGCCATCAGGACCGTAAGTACCATTAAATAGGATTTGAAGTGAACAGAAGCGTCATGCATGCACTTTAGTTTTCCCAATTAGTCAAAAGGCCAGAAACACATTTAATGCCATATGGTCACATACTTTCATTCCAATAGTCGAAT
Organism: Megalobrama amblycephala; assembly: GCF_018812025.1. Classification (NCBI taxonomy): domain Eukaryota; kingdom Metazoa; phylum Chordata; class Actinopteri; order Cypriniformes; family Xenocyprididae; genus Megalobrama; species Megalobrama amblycephala. The sequence continues at coordinate 70,875,122 of NC_063044.1, forward strand.
ACAAACATGCCCAATGCTCACTGTTTGTGAACTTTTAACAAAATGTAAGGATAGAAATATTTAAACATTTTGTTGGCAAAGTGCACAATTACATGTGACTTCAAAATTTTGTGACTCTTACATGTTAAGCAGACATTGGTTTCTTTAATCGTGTTTCCTCAGGTTCTTCATGGTGACGTTCCCTGCAGTGATTGAGTCTGGATCTGAAGCCAAATTATGCATTTCTCTTCTGAAACCCCAAGAGAGTCTCACACTGACTGTTTCTCTGCTTGATGACAAAAACAGGACAACTAAACTTGTGCAGCAGGTTTCTTCAACGCCATTTCACCGCAGCTTTAGTTTCCAGGTCTGTCACTTAGACTTGTGTGGCTGTTTTATGTTTTGTCTGGTTTGTTTAAATAAGTTTCTCCACAGGCTCCTCGAGTAGATGGTGAGTCGGTGCAGAAGATGAAGGTTGAAGTTCAAGGGAGGGTCTTCAGAGTGACCGAAGAGAGGAAAGTCATGTTTAGACGTTACCTACCTTTGACCTTCATCCAAACAGACAAACCCATCTACAATCCAGGACAAATGGGTGAGCTGTGAATGACCCTAGGTTGAATATTAGGTGTATCAAATCCGTTACCCTACAACAGGGGTGTCCAACCCTGCTCCAGGAGAGCTACCATCCTGCAGATTTCAGCTCCAACCCCATTCAAACTCTCCTGAAGAAGCTAATCAAGGTGTTCAGGGTTGCTTGATTACAGACCTGTGTGTGTGTGTGTGTGTGTTGGAGCAGGGTTGGAACTGAAGTCTGCAGGACAGTAGCTCTCCAGGAGCAGGGCTGGACACTCCTGCTCTACAAGTTCTGATGTCTTCATAAGTGCATTATGCAATGAATGTGTTAATTGTCTTCACAGTGAATTTCAGAGTTGTCACCATGGATGCCAAATTTGTGCCTCTTGATCAGATGGTAAGGCCTCACATGAACAAATTACAAACTTAATGTGGGTTCACTTTCCAAACTTTTTTTTTTTTTTTTTTTTTTGTTCTTTTAAATGCCTAATATTCCTGTCTTGTGTCTTGCAGTACAATCTGGTCGTGGTGGAGGTGAGAATTTGCCTGGTGCAAGTCTTTTAACTTGAGCAGAAACTGCTTTTTGTAGTTTTGCTTTGTAGTATTTCTCTGAGCTTTAATTGTTTTAATAGGACAATAATAATAACCGGATTGGTCAGTGGACAAACGTTTCTTCAACGAGGTGGATATTGCAGCTTTCTCACGAGTTAAACCCAGAGGCTCAGATGGGGATGTACACACTAAGTGCTTTTATTGGTGACCGAATGATCTCCCAGGTTTTTGAGGTGAAAAAATATGGTAAGTAGTGCATAAAATGTGCACGATTTCAATAAAAGATCCAAGGTCTTAATCTGAAGTGGTGTTTCTGGTTTAGTTTTGCCCAAGTTTGACTTGACTGTAAACACATCACAGACATACAGCGTTGCAGATGTGGGACTGAAAGTTGAGGCTTGTGCCAAGTGAGTGAGGCTCTTATTTTCTTGTCTTGTGGTTTGTCTGTTCCTGATCTTGTTCCTTGTGATGTTTCCCAGATACACTTATGGCCAACCTGTACCTGGTCAAGCACTGGTGGAAGTGTGCCGTGATCCATTTCCATATGTTGAGGTTCCAGGCGTGACCCGCCAGTGCCTGCGTAAAACCATGAAGGTCTGTGACTACTGCCTTGGGGGGTTTTCCTCCTGCTTTTGTGGGGGGTTTTCCTCCTGCTTGTGCTTGACTTAAATGTGACTTTGTTCTGCTACCAGATGAATGCCACAGGCTGTGCCTCCCTTACCATTGATACGGCAGAATTTTTCAACACCAAATTTGAAAATAATATGCAAGACTCTTTTCTTGTAAATGTGAACGTCACTGAGGAGGGAACAGGTGAGCTATTGGCTGATCTGAATCAACAGCATGTGTTTGGAGGAAGTTGACTTGCTCATTCGTTGCATTTGTTTCTTTTACCTCAGATGTAGTTATGTCAAAATCTGCAACCGTGTACATTACATTTGAAGTCGGCAAGGTCACATTTGTGGACCTTCCAGATTATTTTGAACCTGGATCAGCGATTAATGGAAAGGCAAGTAAAAGTTTGTCCCTTGTCTCAGAAGCCTTCTCATTGGTTCAGTTTCTTAACTTTTTTTTTTTTTTTTTTTTTTTTTTTTTTTTTCTCCTCAACAGATAAAAGTGTCTCGTTTTGATGGGACTCCAATTGTGAACAAAGCTGTGTATCTCCTCGACAGTAACAGCAACAAACTGCTGCTAAATCTGACCACAAACCAGAATGGACTGGTCACATTCTCTCTCAACACTGTTAATCTTCCTAAAGTGGATCTGAATCTGGTGGTACGATTCGCTCTTTATATTTTGTGACATGAAGACTTCTCGTGCTCACTGATTCCATTCATTGTTCCCCAGGCAAGTGTGACTCCAGAGGTGGTTTATAGTTACAAATCGCCATACTTCACTACAGATACGAGGGTTGTTCAGCTTCTCCAACCTGCTTCTCCCAACAACCCATCATTTAGTGAACTGACTATAGTGACACTCGAGCAGCCGCTCAAATGTGGTGCTACTTTTCCAGTGACCGTGAAATATTCTTTTGTTGGAGAGTCTGGTGGCTACAGTGCTGACATTGTCTATATGGTGAGTGAACATTTATTTATTTATTTATTTATTTATTTATTTATTTATTTATTTATTTATGTGATTGTCCAGCACCTTCAACTGTTTGTCTTCTGTCAGGTCTTGTCCAGAGGAGTGATCATCCTCCATGCATTTCAGACAGTCACAGCAAGGGCTTCTAATGTCATGAGTGGCTCAGTGTCGTTCCAGCTGCCTGTCAGTGTCGACATGGCTCCAGCGGTGCAGATTCTGGTCTACTGTGTTCTGCCCAGTGAGAATGTAGTTGTTGGTAGTGCGTCATTTGACACAGAAGCATGTTTCCAAAACAAGGTATGATGTGCACTCTTTTGGCTTCAAGTGGGGAATGGTGACGTGTCCTACAGCATGTGTTGGTCCTTGTTCCAGGTGTCTGTGCAGTTCTCTCCAGCTACAGCTGTTCCTGCTGAGGGAAATGTTCTGACTGTCTCTGCTCAAGCAGGATCTCTGTGTGGCCTCAGTGCTGTAGATCAGAGTGTCCGGATCTTGGAGTCAGGAAGACGTCTGAGTGCTGAAATGGTATTCATGTGCCTTTTAGGGGTCATGAACTGTTGGTTTGTTTCTGGGGGTGCACTTATGTTAGTACACTTTTTACATCCCAAATTGTCAACTTGTACATAAAAGGCATTTTGCCTACCCTGATTTTTATCCCTCTGGTTCGAATGCTTTTTAAGGGGTGTGTCTGCTGAGTTCATTGTAAACACCCACTGCTGTGACTGGCTAAACATCTTTGGATATGAAATGACTTAATTACTCTTAGCGTGTTATTACTAATACAGCTTTAAGGTTAACTAATTGTGACATGCTGCATTACATTTAGATCTATGGCATTATATTTAGATGGCGGCATGAAAGGTTGCAGAGATGAACACTGAGTTGCAATGATGAGATCACTGCTTTCATGCACTCAACATGTGATCAGCTACACAATTTCTGTATACTAACAAATGCTTTCATCTTTACTAACAGTGCAAATGCAATATAACTAAGATTCATTGACTGGTATGTGGAAAATACTTGAGGTTTGCCACAGACTTGTCCCACCACCTACAACACGAATGTTTCTTCAAGTGCTTCCATGCTTAAAATGCACACAAAACTACATTTAAACAGGAAATGACAATTTTACTGTACATATTTACAGCCGGACTATTCAAACGGGATTAGTATTACCTGAGGTAATTTTTCTGGACCTTTTTACAGAAGGTAAAAGTTGCTGTAATCTTTATTGACATTAGTCCTATTCGGCCGGGATTAGTTTTACATGGGGAGGTGGGGGTAAAGTAATTATTACCAGAGCTTCTCGGTGATTTTAGTCCCAACCGAATGTGCCATCTCGGTAATCACTACGGACAATGTCAGTAAAGATTACGGCGACTTTTACCTTCTGTAAAAAGGTCCGGAAAAATTACCTCAGGTAATACTAATCCCGTTCGAATAGACCCGCTATAAATATGTACGGTAAAATTCCGTCATTTCCCATTTTAAAAGTAGTTTTCTGTGCACTTTTCAAGCATGGAAGCACTTGAAGAAACATTAATTTGTTGTATGTGGTGGGACAAGTCTGTTGCAAACCTCAAGTATTTTCTACATACCATTCAGAGCAAAAAGATCAAAGCACTTGTCAGAGGCACAAAACTAATTTTCTTTAGCTAAGTGCCTATTACCATCATAACCCAATCAGAATTTAATAAGTCATTTGACCAGACCTGATAGAGATATTATAGATCTATATTGTGTTTGCGCACATGGTATCAAAAAGCGACATATACCCACATGACGACAGGGAGCTGACGGCAGTGCGTAAATCGAGTTACCCCTCCCACTTCTGCTAGTAAATCTCAGTAAAATGTCTTGTCCAGTGCGAATTGGCCAATTAATATCACAGACGTGCTGAGGTAAAATTGCATTACTCCACCTCCCCATGTAAAACTAATCCCGTCCGAATAGGGCTATTGTCTGTAATGACTACTGAGATGGCACATTCGGACGGGACTAAAATCACTGAGAAGCTCTGGTAATACTTTACCCCCACCTCCCCATGTAAAACGAATCCCATCCGAATAGGGCTTTAGGCTACCTATTCTATTGCATGTCATGTGTGAATCGGTGGGCGGGGCTAAACGGGCAGGGATGAAGTAGGTGTTGATCTTCTGCAGAGGATCAACTTTGTAAACTTTGTAAATCCTGTCATTTGCTGGGTCTGGTGTCAATTGGACTAACTAGCTTTTATTGGACTAACAAGTAAGTTTTCAGCTCTAAAACTTGCAGGATATTCTTAAAATATGATGACATCTTATGTCAAAAGCTCAAGGAAAATTTGATTTCTCAGTTCATCACCCCTCTAAAAGGATCAATGAAGACGAACAGTCCATTTTTATATAAGTGAAGGAAAATTACTAGTTAATTTAATGAATTGTCATTTTTGGATCAAAGCATCTGCCAAATTCATAAATCAAATGTTAGACCCAGAATTCATCGTAATGTGAGCCATTTTAGGAGCTCAGATTGACCTGAAAATGAGGTATTCACTAGTTAAGTTACCATGTCTTAAGCTTTTACCTAGGAGACTTCATTGTTACATTTGACTTTCTGCAGCATGTCAAATCTGTTGCGTTTGACTAGCATGCCACTTCAGTTTACGATGTTCAGCTGGACTTGCGTGCTAGACTAATGTGGATGGTTTATTTTTTTTTTTTTAATCTCACTCCCCATGTTTTTAGGTGTTCAACTTGCTTCCAGTGCAATCACTATCAAATTATCCATATGAAGTTGATGATGAACAGGAGTGTCTGAATGTTCGACCCCGTCGAGCAGTTTCTGTAGACCATGCCTACGACACTTTCAAGGTAGAAAACCATTCATTATCCTGTTGAACACAACTTCATTTTCAAATGTCTTTGTCTTGTTCTGACAGAGCATGGGGTTGAAGATCTCATCAAATTTGCCTATCAGAGTACCTCAGTGTCTGATGTACAGAGGCCTGAATTATTATCGCAACTTCCGCGATGGTATGTCTGTTCTTGCTCTAGAAATTGCCAGGTGAATTTGGTCTGGTTTATGCAGGAGTATTTGACTCGCACAGACCTGATTAATAATAGACATGAGAACTGACGGACATCAGAGACGAGACTAGAGTTGCAAATAACTCTCTTTCAGTGATGTTTTTCCGTCCTGAAGCCATGGCAATGGCAGCTGGTCCAGTAAAAAAAAGTGAGGGCGACACTTCCTCTTTTGACGTGACTGTCAGGACTTACTTTCCAGAAACATGGATCTGGCAGCTTTCTGAAGTGGGGTTAGTAATGCACCTTTTGTTCCCTTTTTATTTTATTTATTTATTTATTTATTTATTTTAAAGCTACTTGCCCACAGTGTTTACTTATTCCCTCTTATTTCTCTTTTCTGCCCTTCAGAGCTACTGGATCCACACAAGTTCCCCTCACGGTTCCTGACACAATCACCACATGGGAGACAGAGGCATTTTGTCTGTCCTCTAAAGGTCTCGGTCTGGCTCCTCCTGCACTGCTGACAGTCTTCCAGCCCTTCTTCCTGGAGCTCTCCCTGCCGTACTCCATTGTCCGTGGAGAGTCTTTTGAGCTGAAGGCCACTGTCTTCAACTATCTGTCCAAGTGCATCATGGTCTGTCATGGTTTATTTGCCTCTTATACAGCGGATGTGTATAGAAGGTCATGTCTTTGCTCCATGTGCTCTGTTTCATTGGCAGGTTAAAGTAACTCCAGCTTCATCCACGGCCTTCACTCTTGGAGCATTTAATGAGCCGTATTCATCCTGTCTCTGTGCTAATGGGAGAAAGACCTTTAAATGGGTTTTTACTGCTTCTGTTCTTGGTCAGTTTTGTACTGTCTCCCTCTTAAATTTAGTGTGTGGTGTTACTCACTTTCTGTCACTGCAGGAGCGGTCAATGTGATGGTCAATGCTTCAGCTGAACCATCCCAGACTCGATGTGGCACTGAAGCTGTGACCGTGCCGACAAGAGGACGCATTGATGTAGTCACTCGAAGTCTACTTGTCCTGGTGAGTGTTAACCAGCCTTTTGGTGTCTGATTATGGAGCTCATGCTGTAACTGATGGTGTTTTATTGCTTTTAAAGCCTGAAGGAGTTGAGAGGACAAACACCCAGAGCTGGTTATTGTGTCCAAAGGGTTTGTCTGCAATCAGTAATTCCCAAACACATTCTCCCTTTACAGCCAAACATTACTCTAATGCCCACCTCTGTTTGGTCTGCAGGAAACGTTCTTTCTGAAGACGTGACTCTGACATTTCCAACAAATGTGATTCAGGGATCAGCCAGATGCTCTGTTTCAGTCCTTGGTAAAGCATTTAATTTAGTCAAAACTGACATGCGATGTTTGCCAGAATAACTTGTTTCTGATGTGGGTTTTATGTTTGACCTCTCATAGGAGACATAATGGGTCGTGCACTGAAGAATCTGGATAGGTTATTAAAGATGCCATCTGGCTGTGGAGAACAGAATATGATTATTCTTGCTCCCAATATTTACATCTTGCTGTACCTGGAAGTCACAGGCCAACTCACCGCAGCCATCCGAGAGACCGCCATAGGCTACCTTCAGAGCGGTATGGATTTGAGTATTGGCGAGACTAAATCTCATGGACTTTCAGTCCTGTGCTTTCATTGGAGTTTGCCATAATTCAGATTTCATTAGACAGTCTGACAATTGTCCAAATGAATATTTGAAGACCCTCAGTGTAGGCCAAGACATTTTCTGGTGGTACTTTAAAAGCAAGCAATATCATTACAGCAAAAGAGTGTATGAAATATCAAGTGTCTCCCACCCCCATTTCTAACTGACTAAAATGTTTTTGTGCTTTGAGCCAAGGGCATAGAAACTGATAACTTGTTCCTAAAGACTTAATTAAACTGCACAACTCTATAGGTCTACAAATCACACCTATTCCTCTTTCCAGGTTTTCCAGAACCTTAGTGATTCAAGGGACCATGATTACCAAGTTATCCATCATTGTTTGAACATTGTGATGAATTTCCATGTATTTTGCCCTGAACAGGATACCAAGGACAACTGAACTACAGGCACAGTGATGGATCTTTCAGCACATTTGGTTATGATGCATCTAATACATGGTGAGTTTCACACTGTACATTCTAGTGTTGTATCCTTTGTGTCACCAGTGGTTGGTAAGTTCAGTTTAACAAAACTTCCTCCATGACCAGGTTGACTGCCTTTGTCCTGAGGTCTTTTGGTCTAGCGAAGCGCTTTGTCTTCATTGATGCGAATGTTCTTCAGAGTGCGAAGGACTGGATAGTAAGCCAGCAGGGTTCAAATGGCTGTTTCATACAACAGGGAACTTTGTACCACAATGATATGAAGGTACATGTTATCAAATGGACTGTAACCCATAGACTCAGACTGTTTTTAATGTCTTTAATCCTTTTTGTTTTAAGGGTGGAGTTGGGGATAATGTGACCATGACCGCCTACATTGTTGCATCTCTGCTCGAACTAGATGTCCCCGTCACGGTAAAATATCTCCAGTAGTTGAGCTGCTTGCGGATGACCTTCCTGTTGTGGCTTTTGTCTTATCTGATTTGTTTTTAGGATCCTGTCATCACCAATGCTCTGTCATGCTTGAGGCCTGTCGTTGGGAACCTGAGAAACACTTACACCACAGCTCTGCTGGCCTACACCTTCAGTCTTGCTGGAGAGACCAGCACTCGATCACAGCTTCTAACCTCCTTAAACAACCTTGCCATTTCTGAAAGTGAGGCTTTTCTAATGAAGTCCTGACTCATTTGATCACTTTTAGACATGCATTTTCAAATGCAAAACACCATAGCAGTTTCCACACTTCATTAAGCAGCACAAGCATTTTCAACTGATGTAAGAAGTTTCTTGATTCCTCAATTTTAAAAAGCTGATTTGGTGCTCGTGTAACATTTTAAGACTGGAATAAGGGGCAATAAAAATGGAGCTTTGCCTCAGTTACATTTGAAAATGATTCAAATAGAAAACCTATATTAAATGGTTGAAACGGTAATACTTGATGTTTTTGAAAGATTCTATTCTCTTGTTGGCCATATATATAATATATATATATATATATATATATATATATATATATATATATATATATATATAATTTTTTTTTTTTTTTTTTTTTTTTTTTGTGCATTGGCCCAAGCTCCATTGTGAAAAGATTGGTACACCCTTAAGTTTTACACTTGAGTGGGTTTATACTTGAGGTTGTTTGGCATCAACTTTCTCCCAACCTTCTCATCTTTAGGCCCAAAGCTGCATTGGTCTCAGACTTCATCTGGTGATACTCTGGCGGTGGAGATCAGCTCTTACGTGCTGCTAGCAGTTCTCACTGAACAGCCTCTCACGACGGCAACTCTGGGCTATGCTAACCGCATTGTCAACTGGCTCGTGACCCAGCAGAATTCCTTTGGAGGCTTCTCCTCCACCCAGGTACCTCAGACCAAACATGAGCTCAATCATTTGAGTTTTTTATATATATATATATATATATATATATATATATATATATATATATTTATTTATTTATTTTTTTTAAATAAAATCTGGTGCCTGTTTTTAGGACACTGTGGTGGCTCTTCATGCCCTGTCTGTGTATGCTGCTAAAGTGTTCAGCGTGGAGGGCTCCAGCACTGTTACTGTACAGTCCTCAGTGGCAGGAGGAGAGTCTTATAGCTTCACTGTGAATCGGGAAAACAGGCTGCTGTATCAGGAGAAGCCCTTGAAGAACATTACTGGCAAATATAGCGTTAAAGCATCAGGATCCTCCTGTGTGTCTGTGCAGGTCTGTATCTTCACCCCCTCTATTTCTGTTTGTGCACATCAAAATCTTACTGTGCTTTGTGGTGTTCTCGTACAATAGGTTGCATGTTTCTACAACATTCCGACACCCATTAAAGTTGCCAGGACGCTGAGCATCGAAGCAAAGGTGAAGGCAGACTGCCGACCGCTTGGAGCCAATCTCATGTTGAACTTCACAGTGAAGTAAGAACAGATTTGACTTATGTCCTGAAACCAACTCTTATGATTCTTACAATGGGCAACTGCTTTCTTGATCCACTTGACTGAACGTTTTATTCATCTTCAGATACAATGGAGCCAAAGCAACTACTAACATGGTTCTTGTGGATGTTAAACTCCTGTCAGGCTTCACGGCTGATACATCACTGGTTCGTAAGATTTGGAAAGTCTTAAGATGCTTGAAGTTCCTTCAGTTGTAATTGTGCATGTAAATGATGGTCTTTCTCTCAGCTTGGATCTCCACCCCAGTCATTTGCCCCACTAGTGGAGCGGGTTGATGCTGGAGATCGTGTCCTAGTGTATCTGAAAGAGGTGAGACTGTATACTGGATGTATTCAGGAGCTGCCATCTTGAGTGCTGCGTATGTGCTGCTGTTCATCTCTTCTGTCTCTCAGGTTCCCAAAGGTGTCCCCATGACTTACACTCTGCAGCTGAATCAGATTCTTGCAGTGAAAAATCTCAAGCCAGCGGTCATCAACGTTTATGACTACTATCAGACAAGTACACTTATATCCTAATCATGCTTTTCTCTGGCTGATTTCCTGTTGAACATGATCCAGCTCACTTCCTGTTCCTCTTTCAGGTGATGCGTTTGAGACCACCTACACATCTCCCTGTCTATGATTGTGCTATAGGACATGATTCAATAAATCCCTTTTATGCAATCAGTAGTTTGCCTCTTGTTGAAATGTCTGACAAGTGTTGCAGGTCTTTAACACCAGTAACTATACACTTCCAAAAAAGCGTACTTTACTATTTCCTGTGCAACTGACTTTAGGGGGAAAGTTAACTTAACTTGAAATGGACAAAGTTGTGGGAGCCTTCAACTTTCATTAGTATATTAAAACATTTGCACATTAAGCCAATTTAACTTATATAAAATTCACCTGCATTTAGAGGATTAGTCCACTTAAATGACTTTCCTGATAACTTGCTCACCCCCATATCATCCAAGATGTTCATGTCTGTCTTCAGTTGAAAAGAAATTAAGGTTTTTAAACATTCCAGGATTATTCTCCTTTTATAGTGGACTTCAATGGCTTCCAAATGGTTGAAGGTCAAAATTGGTTTCAGTGCAGCTTTAAATGATGCCAGATGAGGAATAAGGGTCTTATCTAGTGAAACGGTCGGTCAGTTTAAAAAAAAAAAAAAAAAAAAAAAAGCAACTGTATGCTTTATAAACAATTGCCTTGCACGTGCTTCCGCTTTCCATATTCTTCAAAAAGCTTATGCTGTATGTCCTACGCCTTCCCTATTCTACTTGCATGAAAACAAAACTGGCACCACGTTCATTCTGTAAGTAGAATAGGGAAGGCGTACATGCAGCATAAGTGTTTAAGAAAGCGGAAGCATGTGCAAGGAAATTTGTTTAAAAAGCATACTTTGTTTTCTTAAAAAAAAAAAATGGATTTGTTTCTCTAGATAAGACCCTTATTCCTCATCTGGTACTGTTTAAAGCCCTTTGAAGCTGCACAAACTATTTTGACCTTCAAACAGCTGGAGGCCTTTGAAGTCCACACTTAAGAGAATAATCCTGGAATGTACTTATCAAAAACATGTTAAGTTCACTCACTTCTCAAAACAATGCTACAGCCAGATATTCTACTTTGAAATGTGCGTTCCATGTTGGAATGTCTGTCTTTGTTTTGGTCTGTGCGAAACCATGTGCTGCCAGTTTATTCAATAGTATTTCGACATCACAGGTTGCCAGTTGCCAGGCAGAAAACACTGTGTATTGCAGCCATGGAAACCAGCAAACAAACTGGCTCTGCATCATCTAAAAATCTCTATGAAGGACAGCATATTAAAACAAATCAACTCCTCAGTGTACAGTATGTAAGTCTCCTCAGCTTTCATTGTTAATTGCGTTCCCTCTTGATGTGTGTCCTCAAGCTGGCCACCTGTGTCTTTGAACTAGGGGGTGGGGCAAACAATATTTTGAATTTGGACTGCAGTTCCTATTTTGACCACTGGGTGTCATTCCTACATGGAGCTCCTTTAAACTTTTTCCAACCATGGTGCTATAATTTGATAGGGTTTTTTTTAACTTGTGGGTTAAACAATATATTAACTAGATACCTATATATTAATATAAATCTACATAGTGTTTCCTGAGATCAAGTCTACATAAAAGTTGTAGTACTGAATGTTAATGAACATGCTTGTTAAACACTGGTTTGCATTAGACCACTCTGCTCAGTCCTGGACACTAAACCAACTTTTTTTTTTGCCTCATATGGTCTTTGAGGTCTTTTTGACCTGCAAATGATGTTTGCCAAAATTAAAGTTTTTTTTTTTTTTGTCCAAATGGCATGTGTAAAGAGGATGCAGAGTCCAAAGTAGAATCCATTTGCAGGCAATGGGTTAATACCAGTCCAATCCGTGAACATACACAAGAGGTAATCCAGAGGCAGAGTGGGAGGCAAGCAGTATAGGTCCAAACACATCAGACAACCAAATCAGAAAGGGATAATCCAGACAAAAATAAACAAGCAGAATCATACACATGGTTGGCAATCAAGAAAACGCTCCGTAAAGCCGGGCACACATTTAATGACTAGCTAAATCATTCTAAGACTGTGCTCAACACACAGCGATTGTTTCCTGCGACTGAAGCAGATTTAAATACTTACACACGGGATTTGAACGCAACTAGCTCTGACTGGATTCGTTTGAGCGCGATCAGTCACAAGTATCAATTTACATTCATAATCAGCCTTAAAATCGTTAAGTGTGTCCTCAGCTTAAGACAGTGTAACTGGCAATATTTCAAAGCATGGATGCAGCTTCTCTGGCTAAATAGTCACCAAACAGGAAGTCAATGTAGAAGCGTTAGAGGGAGCAGTCAGTCAGTATTCAGGAGATGGCTCCCTCTGCTGGTGTGGCATTACAGAACCTCCTCCTCTAGGAGCGTCTCCTGACGCTCTCCGAGGCTGTCCCCCTAGGTCGTGGTGCTGGTTCAGATTGTTCTTTCTGAAATTTCCTCCATAATATCCCAAGTTACAGGAGCAATGACAATGGATGGTAGAAGAATGGGTTCAGGAAGGACATTGTCAGTAGAGAGGTTATACTGTGTGGTGTCGCTTTCCATTAAGCCGCTGCTGTTGATAATTTGAGTGAGCAAGTTTGAGGACGTGCACTAACATGTAGGTGTAAATAGATGCAAATAATGTCTTTATTTATACTCCAATAAAGATTCTCAAAACATTTTGTTCGGAACATTAGGTACGGAAGCCCATTTTCTTGAAACAATATGTTCTGTTAAAATTTCTCTAGTAGAAGTGCTTAAACTGCTCTGTCTGGGTTCTTTCTAGATATGCCGAGTACTGAATCCTATATATGTTTCTGGGTCAAAAAACAAACTGCCTCTATAACTCACTACACTCTATAAACCCCATAGGTTTATAACAACCAGCTGACTGTACATTATTCCTTATACCTTACATTACTCAAACATGCATTTTAGTCTGGGACTAGCTAAGCCTTATCTGTGAAACTGGGGGATTGTTTCAAAGCAGTTTTACAGTAAGAAACTAGAAAATAATGGTCGTATAGTCAGATGGTCGAAGTCAGATCAGTTCCGTTCAATAACTCTGTAAGATCAATTATAAAAATGTTATCAATTATAAAAATCAATTATAAAAAAGTCTCAAAAAGTGTTCAAAAAATTGAGATAGGATGGATGCCTTTTCGAGAAGGGAAGTTTACTCAGGTCCAAAAAAAAAAAAGGTGGGGGTACACGGAAAATTAGCATGTCAAAGGACTGTAGAAAAAGGACGTACTTGAAAAGGCTGTCGAGTTGTTTTTTCCTGATGAGAAATGCTCCATGGGAAGCTTCACAGATATTGTGGTCGATGTAACAGACTTTCAAGAGCAAACAATAGATGACAGGTTACAGTTAGAGAACTTTATGAGCTGACCAAATTACCAGTATTGCGTTTTTACTTGACAATCGAGAAGAAAGTCATCGCTAGTGACACACAGTCAGTCACACAGTTCAACTTCAACACCGAAACAATTGTAAAGGGAGGGTAAAACATGCAAGATTCCAGGTCTCCCACACGTACCAGCCAATCCCCTCTGTTGACTGAGAATGTAGAGCCAGACCTAATTTATGTAGGGAGTAGCACTTTAATTGCAACAGGCAGTGATGATGTTTTATTGTCAAACTCCATAACTATCATGACTGACGCATCAAGTGTGATTGAGATTACCCACATGGAAAGAACCTATATGTGGATATATGCGCATATATGAAACCTATATGCAGTGTATATGTACATATATGCTGCATATATGCACATATATGATAATATATATGCTGCATATATGCGCATATATACTGCATATATACTGCATATACAGGGAGTGCAGAATTATTAGGCAAGTTGATTTTCTGATCATATTTTTTTCCCAAGCACATTTTACCAATTCCAATCCACATCAATCTTAATAACTACTATTAATATTGTTTTTGATCATTTATAAGTGATATATAATTGTTCATGAAGGCTGGAAATGAAAAATGCCTTATATTCAGGTGTGCAGAATTATTAGGCAAGTTTTCTTTTACAGGCAAAATGAGCCAAAAAAGAGATTTAACTCAGACTGAAAAGTCAAAAATTATTAAATACTCATGAGAAGGACGCAATACTAATGCAATACTAGAAATTGCAAAGTTAAAGCATGACCAAGGGACAGCAAAATGCTCATTGGGTCAGCGGGGTCAGACAAAAACAGGTGGAAAAGAAATGACACGTTAACTGCACTCCCTGTATGTGTATATATGCCACATATAGGCAAAATTGAGGTGCATATATGTGCATATACAGGAAATATAGGTCTCCTGTATTGCTTCTTTATATCCATATATATGCCCTATACATACAAGATATGTCTTCTATATAGCTAATGGCAGGATCTGGTCATTTTGTAGCTCATATCTCATTTTTGACTGTCATACATGATGCCTAGCTCATATTTTCTATTATCAAGGCAAAAACTAAGAATTAACGAAAAAAATTATGCAAGAACTTATGTATGTGCGAATGTAGCAGTTATGTATTTAGACAATTATTTTGTGATTCCACTTGCCATGACCATATTTGGGGTTTCCTGCCGCCATGCTGACTTGGGGTGTTGACGCACTTTGCTGCTTCCCAGTCTGCATGAGACATCACAGCGGTAGGTCGCACAAAGTTTTTGCGGTGATTCAATTAAGGCCATGTTTCATGTAACAGCTGAATTCACATGATATATTTGTATGATTGTAATCCAAAACCCCTCTGTGATGTACATTCAGATGTTTCGTTGATTATTTTTCTTTACTTAAGTTACTTTTAATATCTCTCTTTCTCAGCGTTGTGCGTTGCTGCCGCATGCTGTTTGTATGCTGCACAAGTCCTCATATATTGCCATTTGTGTTATACAGAATAAAGTGAGGACCTGATGGCAAGATTTTTCGCAGTCTGTCTTTGATTACGACACAACGCAGAAAACACACCGCTACACGAACACGTGAAATTGGTCCCACATGGAAAAAACCTATATAAACATATATGTTTCAATATAGGTTTTGATATAGGTTTTACATATATGTGACATATATAAAATTGGCAGTTTTCCTATATTATATGTACATATATGTACATATATATTAAAAACCTATATCAAACCTATATTGAAACATATATGTTTATATAGGTTTTTTCCATGTGGGTAATGCAACCTGAGGTGGACAATTTGGAGGATTTTGGAGCTGTAACAATCTCCACAGGACTCATCTCTGGGCTGGAAGACACTGAGCTTGATGACACCTTACCTTTTTTAGAGGAACCATATTCTGTATCTTCTCCAATTGATAACTCACTGGAGCCCTTTGTTCAGAGTGAAAGGGTAAAGAAAATTCTTGTTGTTCATATCTATGAAAGTCATTCTTCCCGATGGACGGCTGGAAAATGCTGTTGATGAAGGGGGAGTTTTGAGGGATGTGCTTTACAGAGTTTTGGAATGACTTTTATGAGCAATGTACTTTGGGAAATAGTTTTAAGGTTCCTTATCTACGACATGACTTTGGTCAGCAACAGTGGGAAAGCATTGGACGAATCATTGCATTTGGTTGGCAAAAAGAGCAGTACCTGCCTATAAAAATAGCACATGTAATGCTGGAACAGGCAGCCCATGGATGTGTTTCAACAAGTCTTGTGGACAGCTTTCTCAAATATGTTACAGAATCAGACAGAATGATCCTAGAATCGCAGCTGCCTATGATGAACTACAACCGACATCAAGAAAGGTCATGAAATCAATACCCTACCCTGCTACGATGAATGTACAACAAAAACTCACTGGCAGGTATCTAAGTACATTTCTCAGAGAAGCAGATAAACAACACCTGTCCCTCTTCCTTCGGTTTTGCACCGGGTCAGATTTTTTCCTGGGAAAGAACATCACCGTTAGCTTCACACAGTTGGAAGGCTTTCAGAGACGACCCATTGCACACACTTGTGGCTGTTACCTGGAGCTGCCTGTGAATTATGATAACTACCCATAGTTTCGCCATGAAATGAACAAAGTGTTAGAGAACAACATAAGGGTAATGGATATAGTCTAGTACACTTATAGTAATGGTAACTTACTATTAGGAGGGTTAAGCTTCAACAACATAATTGAGGTCACAGCAGGCTTTATTTATTTTATATTTTTAAGATATGTTGTACATGTTCATATTTCCAAAGTTCCTGTTAATATTCTCTCTGAGGCACAATGTTTCAAAGGGCCAGTTACAACTTTACAATAAGTTTACACTATAATCTGTCATGTAGGCTATGTTTGTTGATACATTTTATTTTGATGCACTTTATTATACAACACTTTCCTTTTGTTTTTCTAGTATTCTCATCATTACTGTTCTGTCATGACTATAACATGTATTATACAATTTATTTTATATCTACATTTTTTTGTTCTGAAATTTTGGGACAATTGAACCATTCCCTGTTTAAAATATAACCTGTTTGTCTTCACTACTGACCCTTAGAATTCAAATGTGAAATGTTGGGTCTGCAGCAATACATATTTTTTTTTAGTTATGAGGCTCCAACTCACTGTTAAAAGTGCACTATGTAGGATTTTCTGCTGCTAGAGGTCGCTAGAGGCCTATTCAAAACAAAGACGTAGCTTGATTACGCCAAGTTTGAAGGTAAGGTCTGGCCATGAGCAAACTAACTTTAATGCAGGTTATTTTTGTGCAAAGTCTGTGCTTTTATATGCCTAAAATTCCTGTTTTTGTGTCTTGCAGTACAATCTAGTGGTGGTGGAGGTGAGAATTTGCTCTAATGCAAGTCTTTTGAATAGAGTCAAAGCAGCTTTTTGTACTTTTGCTTTTTGTTTGCAGTATTTCTCTGAACTGTTAATTGTTTTAATAGGACAATAAAAATAACCGGATTGGTCAGTGAACAAACGTTTCCTCAACGGGGTGGATATTGCAGCTTTCTCACGAGTTGAACCCAGAGGCTCAGATAGGGATGTACACATTGAGAGCTTTTATTGGTGACCGAGAGGTCTCCCATGTTTTTGAGGTGAAAAAATATGATAAGTTGAACTCTGTGCAACAGTACAACAGATCTGGGGTCTTAATCTAAAGCATTTCCTTTCTGGTTTAGTTTTGCCCAAGTTTGACGTTACCGTAAACACATCACAGACATACAGCGTTGCAGATGTGGGACTGAAAGTTGAGGCTTGTGCCAAGTGAGTGAGGCTTTTATTTTCTTGTCTTCTGTGTAGTCTATTCTTGATCTTGTGATGTTTTCCAGATACACTTGGCCAACCTGTACCTGGTCAAGCACTGGTGGAAGTGTGCCGTGGTTCATTCCCACCAGCCATGACCCACCAGTGCCTGCGTAAAACCTCAACGGTCTGTGACTGCTGCCTTACAGCTGACATTTTTTTTTTCTTCTGCTTGTGCTTGACTTAAATGTGACTCTTTGTGTTCTGCTACCAGATGAATGCCACGGGATGTGCCTCCCTTACTGTCGATACATCAGTGTTTTTCAACACCAAATTTGAGAATAGTCTTCAAGATTTGTTTGTTGTTACTGTGAACGTCACTGAGGAGGGAACCCGTGAGCTATTGGCTAATCAGAATCAACAGCATGTGTTTGGAGGAAGTTGTTTTGGTGCATTTGTTTTTTTATCCCAGATGTAGTAATGTCAAAATCTGCAATCGTGTACATTACATTTGAAGTCGGCAAGGTCACATTTGTGGACCTCCCGGGTTATTTTGAACCTGGGTCAACGATTAATGGAAAGGTAAGTAAAAGTTCATCCCTTGTCTCAGAAGCCTTCTCATTGACTCCCTAACCGTGATCTTTCCCAACAGATAATAGTGTCGATAGGACTCCAGTTGCGAACAAAGTTGTGTATCTCCTGGATGGTAACCGCAACAAACTGCTGCTAAATCTGACCACAAAAACCAGAACGGACTGGCCACATTCTCCCTCAACACTGCTAATGTTCCTAAAGCTGCTCTGAATCTGGTGGTACTATTTGCGCTTTAGTTTGTGACAAGATACTTCTCTCACTGTCTCTTGCAAGAAACCCATTGCATTAATTTGTTTCCCAGGCAAGTGTGACTCCAGAGGTGGTTTAGTTACAAATTGCCATACTTCACTACAGATACAAGGGTTGTTCAGCTTCTCCAACCCGATTCTTTCAACAACCCATCACTTAGTGAACTGACTATAGTGATGCTTGAGCAGCCACTGAAATGTGGTGCTACTTTTCCAGTGACCGTGAAATATTCTTTTGTTGGAGAGTCTGGTGACTACAGTGCTGACATTGTCTATATGGTGAGTGGACATCAGTTTTTGTAGTTACTTTTAGTGACTGCTGGTCTGTTTGCACCTTTATGCACCCATTTGACTTGTCTTCTGTCAGGTCTTGTCCAGAGGAGTGATCATCCTCCATGCATTTCAGACAGTCACAGCAAGGTCTTCTAATAAAGTCACGAGCGGCTCAGTGTCGTTCCAGCTGTCTGTCAGTGTTGACATGGCTCCAGCGGTGCAGATTCTGGTCTACTGTGTTTTGCCCAGTGAGAATGTAGTTGTTGGTAGTGCATCTTTTGACACTGAAGCATGTTTCCAAAACAATGTATGACGTGCACACTCTTTTGGCTTCAAGTGGGGAATGGTGATGTGTCCTACAGCATGTGTTGGTCCTTGTTCCAGGTGTCTCTGCAGTTCTCTCCAGCTACAGCTGTTCCTGCTGAGAGAAACGTTTTGACGGTCTCTGCTCAAGCAGGATCTCTGTGTGGCCTCAGTGCTGTAGATCAGAGTGTCTGGATATTGGAGCCAGGAAGATGTCTGAGTGCTAAAATGGTATCAATTTGCAGTTAATTTTAAATTCTTTTTGGACTTGATTGACAATCTACTTCAGCTTTAGAATTTGAGTAATGCTTATGGACCAATGGGAAACTTTGCTATAATCATAACAGCTACATCAAAATAGCATGTTAAGTGTACATTTGACACTTTGAAACTTGTGACTGTAACATACCAACAATTAGTGCATTTAGTTCAATAAGTTTCCAGAAATGTGACATACCAACACTATTGTTTCATGGTCCCAGGTGTTTGACTTGCTCCCAGTGAGATCCCTATCAGGTTACCCATACAGTGTTGAAGATGGATTGTGTTTTGGTGTACGACCCCCTCAACCTCTTCCTGCAAATCGTGCTTACACTGTTCTTACAAATACACAAGCCTACACAATCTTCAAGGTAGAAAAAATTCATGACCATGTAGTCACTGAATAATACGAAGTTACTGACTTTAAATCTGTCTCTTTTTTTTATTTACTCTGACAGAGCGTGGGAATGAAGGTTGCAACAAATCTTCCTGTATGAGCCCCTCTGTGTCAGCGGTATCCCGGCCTCCCCGTAGGTAGGTCTAAGCAGATACTTTCAGTGAAAACAAATTCTGCATGACTAAGTAAACGTTCCTTGAGTTATGGGAGGTCATTCTGATTTTCTTTGTGGATTGGCAAAATGTGTGGTTTTGGGTGTTTAAGTCTTATGCATCAAAGAGGGACCATCCTTTTGTAGCTTCAGACTGTCAGGGCATACTTTCCAGAAACGTGGATCTGGCAGCTTGTTCAAGTGGGGTTAGTGAAGCATCTTTTGTGTTCTTGCATCAAAAGCCACTTACCCCTCGGTTTCTACTTCTCATTTTCCCCTTATTTCTCTCTCCTGTCCTTCAGAACTACTGGATTCACACAAGTTCCCCTCACGGTTCCTGACACCATCACCACATGAGAGACGGAGGCATTCGGTCTGTCCTCCAAAGGTCTCGGTCTGGCTCCTCCTGCTTTGCTGATGGTCTTCCAGCCCTTTTTTCTGGAGCTCTCCCTGCCGTACTCCATCGTCCGTGGGGAGTCTTTTGAGCTTAAAGCCACGGTCTTCAGCTATCTGTCCAAGTGCATCATGGTCTGTCATGGTTTATTTTCCTTTTATATTAGGGGTGCACCAATATGAGTATTTTGGCTGAAACAATTCTTTACATTTTAAAGCCAATAACCGATATATTGGTCGATTCAATCTAAATTGATATACTTTGAAAACCTGACTACAAAAACAAAAGGCTCACTGTTAAAAGCCATGTCCCAAACACTTCAAAATAAATCCAACACATACAGTAGCCTAGTTTGAGCCAGTGTAAGATTCCTTAACCTTTAATTTAATCTTTACACTCCTATGGCCAACTTTCTCCACTTTAAAAAATAAATAAATAAATAAAAATAAATAAAAAAACTTTTACAATAAAGTTTCATTTGGTTACCATTAGTTAACATGAACAAATGAACAATACTTCTACAGGATTTATTAGTGTTCTCAATTCTAAGATATTTAAGATCCAGAGTTGTGTATGTTAACACTAGTTAATGCACTGTACAGTAACATATCTTTATTAACATTCACAAAGGTTTTTGCTATTCATGTTAATGCATTTAACAAATTGGATCTTGTTGTAAAGTGATACCAAAAATATATTGCCCAACAACAAAAGCCTAAATAATGCAAACAAGTCATTGGACAACATTACTCGGGTAAATATAAGGAAACAAAATATGTTCCATGGATGATGAAATGGCCTCGACAATAAAGGCTGATTTATACATCTGCGAGTGTGCATTGCTGATTAAGCGCCACACGCTAAAGCTAAAGATGATCATGGTACAATGCTTTACTGCATCATTAACTAACTCAACCAAATGTTTCCTATTTTAATCATAATCGTTTCCTATTTTAATCCTATTTTCCTATTTTAATATTAATCACAAAATAAAGTATTACAACTTACAATGGCACATAGCTGCAAATGCACAAGCGAACTTGTTTTGGTCATGTGTAACTCCTTGGACACTATCTTTCCACAGCAACATGCTGAAACGGAAGGACAAAATTCGCAACATTCTTTTACAGTCGTGTTTTCGTTCTCATGTAGCCGATATGACAATTTTTGCTGCACTTAGCCATCAAGCAATTCAACACTATGGCGAATGGTGCACATCTGAAGTGTCTCAGCTGAAGGAAATGGGCCTTATATGCTATCTATCGGCTTGAAATATATTGGATCGATTTGACCTTAAATGGCCATTTATCTGTCAATGTCCAATATTTTGTGCATCCCTAATTTATATAATGGATCTGTAGAGAAGGTCATGTCTCTGCTCTGTTTCATTGGCAGGTTAAAGTAACTCCAGCTCCATCCATGGCCTTCAGTCTTGGAGCATCTAATGAGCCGTATTCATCCTGTCTCTGTGCTAATGGGAGAAAGACCTTCAAATGGGTTCTCACAGCTTCTGTTCTTGGTCAGGTTTGGATTGAAGTGTTAGGTTTTGCTCACTTCCTGTCTGTCACTGCAGGACCTGTCAATGTGACTGTCAATGCTTCAGCTGAACCGCCCCAGACTCTGTGGCACTGAAGCCGTGACCGTGCCAACAAGAGGACGCGTTGATGTAGTCACTCGAAGTCTACTTGTCCTGGTGAGTGTTAACCAGCCTCCTGGAGTTTGATCATGGAGCTCATGCTGTAACTGATGTGGTGTTTTACTGCTTTTTAGCCTGAAGGAGTTGAGAGGACAAACGCCCAGAGTTGGTTACTGTGTCCAAAGGGTTTGTTTGCAATCAGTGATTCCCAAACTCCCTGTACAGCCAAACATTAGCCTAGTGCTAGGGGTGGGACAAAATATCGATATGGCGATATATCGTAGTCCTTCTCTGTGCGATACGAGAATCGTATCGCTGTGCCAAATATCGATATTTTAATTTAA
This sequence comes from Megalobrama amblycephala, assembly GCF_018812025.1. Classification (NCBI taxonomy): domain Eukaryota; kingdom Metazoa; phylum Chordata; class Actinopteri; order Cypriniformes; family Xenocyprididae; genus Megalobrama; species Megalobrama amblycephala. Next base: position 70,897,201 of record NC_063044.1, read on the forward strand.
AAAAATAAAGCGCTATAAATAGATTTCTTTGCTCAAAGCGTCACTACTTCAAGGCGGCGCTCAACACATGAATGAGGGAAACATGAACATAAGTTAACTAGCCTAAGAAAAAGAGGTTATTAACAGGATGGCGGACAACAGTGTGAGTAAAATAGATGCCCCAACCACGTTTAAGTTCAAAGTCTTGACACACTTTTATACCATTGATGTGACAAATTAGACATCTTTGACATTCTTCATCGAGCGCTTAGATATAGGCTACATGGGAGCATTTGAAAGCATATATTAGGGATCCACTGATAGACGCCTGCTTTCGAACGCCTGTGTATATCTGTGTAAGCGCTCTGTGAAGAACGTCTAAGGGTCTGTTTGCACCTGGTCACTTCATGCATTTTCTCTGATCGGATAGCTATCCGATCGTGAAAAGACCAGGTCAAAATGCCCTCCGAAACGCATTTGAGACGGATTTAAATCCGATCGCTCAAACCACTTCAGGGGATTGTCTGAGACGCATTCCAGTCAAAACTGTCTATGCATCAGTCTAAATGCATCTGGTTGTTGAAACTACATATGTAAATTTTACTTCTCCCAAAAATACTAAAACTGAAACATGTGAGAGTCAGATATGACAGCGCTACTGCATCACGCATCGCCACAGATCTCTTCAGCAAGCTGACGCGCAAACTGCCGCAAATGAAAGTGAAAGTAAGACGCATAACACACAATTATCTTCATTAAAAGTAATGAGACCTTACCAGTGCGGTTGCTGCTCTCTCCTATTGCGTTCTTGAAATGAACTGATGGTCAATAAAATGCACCTCATATTTCTTGCTTTCGTGACGTGAACTCTATTAAATCTACATATATCGCAGGAGCTGAAGATTGGATTTATCCATTAACTTGCACTTAACCTTTTCACTTGCATTTTGTTTTCATATTAAGACCAATATCGTGATGTATCATTATAGGATTGTCTAGCGATATATATCGATTATTGCAGAATCGCTGACTCGCGATATTATCATTATCGTGAGCCGTTTATCGTGATCGCGTCGTATCGTGGATACCCTCCGATTCCCACCCCTACCTAGTGCTCAATGCTGATTCTGTTCAATCGGCAGGAAACGTTCTTTCTGAAGATGTGACTCTGACATTTCCAACAAATGTGGTTCAGGGATCAGCCAGATGCTCTGTTTCAGTCCTTGGTAAAACACTTCATTGAGAAGAAACTGACATGTGATGTTTGATGGAACTCTTTTTGATGTGAGTTTTATGCTTGACCTCTCATAGGGGACATAATGGGTTGTGCGCTGAAGAATCCGGATAAGTTATTACAGATGCCTTATGGCTGTGGAGAACAGAATTTGATTGTTCTTGCTCCCAATATTTACATCTTGCTGTACCTGGAAGCAACGGGGCAACTCACCGCAGCCATCCAAGAGACCGCCATAGGCTACCTTCAGAGTGGTATGGATAACCAAATCCACTTTAACACTCTGAGGTCTGAGGTATCGCCGGCGATACCACTGCGTTTTTTTTCTTACCAGTGTGAAAGAGACTCAAAATACTCTGTCAATGTTGCACATACAATTAAGAGTTATACACCATTTGAATCTGTTGAATATCTTCTTTTATTTGTGTACACTCAGAGTAAAAACAAAATGTTGTGCTTTTTGTAAAATAAAGAAAACTAACCTGAAGCATGATCTCTCGTCTCCCTCTGAATTAAGTCCAAACTGATAGTTCTCAGAAAATGAACTGTAACTTAGTGAATACTAATGACACAAAAATGAGACTTATGTCTAAAAAAACATTGAAATGTCAGGTTTTAAATCGTGTAAGTCAAATCGAAAACAAATATTCTCTGTTTATGTAATCTGCATGAAAAGAGAGCCATGTCAGAAGTCCGTGATTCAGCTCATTATCTGCTAATGCGGCCACGCCCACGGAGTGAGCGCTATTCAGACGCAAATTCAGTCAATACATGCAGACATCAAAGAAATACATTATATTTTAAAGAATATAATAGAATACCATTATTTTAAAGGTTCTCTGAGCAATCCTGGGTGGAGTAACTTCCTGTTGACGTTCTTAGTGTTGTCAAACAAAACAGAGGCTAGCTAGACCCTGCCTCCGCCTCCTCCTCCCCTCCCATCCGTGCTTCCTGAAACAGTCATGAACGTGCATTTAAAATCATTCTTGTCGGTTATTGGCTGGAGCATGTTTATTATGTTTCGTGGTCCAGGCTGCACCAGTTTGTTTTTGTTGCCGTTTTTGGAGCTTGTGGCGACTATAGAGACCACGTTTTTTACAGTGTGTTCAGGGGACAGGCAGTTAGCGGATAGTGAGTTGATGTTTGCTGTATGTGACAAAAAATGTTTTGGCCTAAAAACGCATGACATCGCTTAGAGGACCTTTAAATTGTAATAATATTTCACAGTATTGCTGTTTTTTCTGTATGTTTGATATACACCATATGATGAGCTTGGTCACAGTGGGTTTTTCACAGCCTACCTGACTGAAAGGCCTCATTATTATGCAAGTCATTTCAGGTCATTATTATGTGATTCTTTTGTCTTCTCAGGTGAGAATCACCCATTATTCATGATGATTCATGCCTCCACGCATACTGTTTCTTGACAAAAAGTGTCTTACAAAATTTAAATCTCTCTATTGTTTTACATGAACGAGTAGGCAGCATAATTTTTACATCATTCTGAAGCAAAAACTCTAGTCTACAATCTCCAATACCCAGAAGTCTTGTGAACACAATATTATTTTTTTGTCCTTATTTCAGTGACTTAAGTTTTTTGTTTTTTCAATAACCACGCATAAACGTTATTCCTTCAAAAATACAAACATGTACATACATGTTTCTCACATATTATTGTAGCCTAGTTTGTGCTGAATACAGTGTAATGACACTTTTTCCATTAATATGCTTATGAACAACTGAAAAAAGCACAAATGTCAGGGCATGTCAAAACTTCTCCAGGGCCCCAAAAACCCCCGAGGGTTAAATATGTAGAAGACTAAATTCCAAGGAGGTTTAGTTCTGCTTTTCCTATTGGAGTGCCTCAGACGATCCCTTCCTGACCAATTTACATGTGGCTTTTGACCTGAACAGGATACCAAGGACAATTGAACTACAGGCACGAAGATGGTTCATTCAGCACATTTGGTTATGATGAATCAAATACAGGTGCTGGTCATATAATTAGAATATTGTGTAAAAGTTCATTTTTTTTATTGTAAATTATTTTTAAAAATGAAACGTTCATATATTCTAGATTCCCTACATGTAAAGTAAAACATTTCAAAAGTTTTTTTTTTTTTTTTTAATTTTGATGATTAGATTACAAATGACATCATCAGTGAAGTGTGGCATGGAAGTGATCAGCCTGTGGCACTGCTGAGGCACTATTGAGCCTTCAGATCATCTGTATATTGTTGGATCGACTGTTTCTCATCTTTCTCTTGAAAATATCCCATAGATTCAGGGGTCAGGCATGTTGGCTGGCCAATAAAACACAGTAATATCATGGTCAGCAAACCACTTGGAAGTGGTTTTTGCACTGTGGGCAGGTGCTAAAGTCCTGCTGGAAAAGGAAATCAGCATCTCCATAAAGCTTGTCAGCAGATGAAAGCATAAAGTGCTCCAAAATCTCCTGGAAGATGGCTGCATTGACTTTGCACTTGATTAAACACAATGGACCAACACTAGCAGATGTCACGGCCCCCCAAATCATTACTAACTTCAGAAACTTCCCACTAGACTTCAAGCAGCTTGGATTCTGTGCCTCTCCAGTCTTCCTTCAGACTCTGGGACCATGATTTCAACATGAAATGCAAAATTTACTTTTATCTGAAAAAAGGACTTTCGACCACTGTTCACTGTCCAGTTCTTTTTCTGCTTAGCCCAGGTAAGATGCTTCTGACGTTGTTTCTGTTTCAGAAGTGGCTTGGTAGTCCTTTTCCTGAAGATGTCTGAGTGTGGTGACTCTTTATGCGCTGACTCCGGCTTCATTTGAGTCATTGTGAAGCTCTCCCAAGTGTCTGAATCGGCTTTACTTGACAGTATTCTCAAGCTTGTGGTCATCCCTGTTGCTTGTGCACCTTTGCCTACCTAATTTCTTCCTTCTAGTCAACTTTTTAATATTTAATATGCTTTGATACATCACTCTGTAAACAGCCACCACATTCAGTAATGACCATCTGTGACTTACTCTCTTTGTGGAGGGTGTCAATGATTGTCTCCTGGACCATTGCCAAGTCAGCAGTCTTCCCCATTAGTGTGGTTTCAAAGAACAAGAGATACCTGGAATTTATACTGTAGGGATGGTCACTTAATGAAACTCAAATGTAAATATTCTAATATTTTGAGATACTGGATTTTGGACTTTCATTAGCTGTACGCTCTAATCAACAAATTAAAAAAAAAAAAAAAAACTTTTGAAATGTTTTACTTTACATGTAGGGAATCTAGTATAAATGAAAGTTTCATTTTTTAAAATAATTTACAATAAAAAAATGAACTTTTTCATGATATTCTAATTCATTTGTGCTCCGAATCTTCCTGAAGCAGTGTTTTGAAGTCGGCCATCACTAAATAAGTTGCTATTTTTTTTTTTTTTGGCACACCAAAAATATTCTCGACGCTTTATAATATTAATATTGAACCACTGTACTCACATGAACCAATTTAAATATGTTTTTAGTACCTTTATGGATCTTGAGAGAGGAAGTCTCATTGCTCCCTGTGCAGGCCTCACGGAGCCATTGGATTTCAACTAAAATATCTTAATTTGTGTTCCAAAGACTAACGAAGGTTTTACGGGTGTGGAACGGCATGAGGGTGAGTAATAAATGACATAATTTTCATTTTTGGGTGAACTAACCCTTTAATAAGAACAGGAATAAGAATAGAAATGGAACGGAATAGAATAGAAACAGAACAGAAGTTTAAGTTACAGTTTTAACAGGGGAAATATTATGCGCTCTGCAGGTGACGATTCTTTAACCGCTTTTACAAATCTTTACTTTTTCTTTCCATGGTAAAAAGCACTTTATGTAGGTCAGTTATAGACCAATATCCAATGTAGCTAGTTTGCCTCTTTTGGTCTGTAATTAACAGACATTATAGTGGAGACATTCAATGAGGAAAATTAGATTAAGTATGAATATGTTATTTGCAGATCCTAAAGTGACAGCTTAATAACCCTGCTGTTCATCTAACAAAAGACTAAGAGAAAATCACCTGCTGAGTAAATTTAAGGATCAAGCCAGATTTAATTTATAAAGCAAAGGCTATGCATTTTTTACATTTTAATTACTTTATTCAAATTCTGTACTTAAATTGTGTTTCACTGATACATAAAAAAAAAAGAACCACTAGCCCAACCGTGCTAGTAGAAAAAAGGTTCTGTGTTGAGCCCTGCACCAGCAGCTCTAAATATTCACTGTGCTATTACATGAAAGGTAAAATATATTAGAGAAATAGAATGAACTGGGATAGTAAGAGCCCTACATCTCAGCTAGGTCTTTAAGATCGTCAAATCAACTGTTGTTAGTTACTCCTCAGTCCAAAAAGAAGTCAAAAGGTGATTGTGCTTTCTCAGTAGCAGGCCCTAAACTGTGGAACAATCTCCCTCTTTATATTCGACAAGCTCCATCAGTGGAGGTCTTTAGGTCCCAGCTGAAGACTTATCTGTTTAGCTTGGCTTTTTAAGTAGTTCTTGTTTAATTTCTGTACTTGTAAATTTGTATGTCTACTGTGTTTTTATTTTACACTGTGAAGCACTTTGGGCAACGAAGTTGTGTATAAATGTGCTATACAAATAAATTGAAGTTGAAGTTGAAGTTGAAGAGAAGCTACAATACATTTTAACAGGCATAATTATGTGAAAATAACTTGAGGAAATAACTATTTCTAATAACTAGACTAATTAAGACAACTTGATTCATGTTCTTTTGGTTTCCTTTCCCAATGTTTTTTTTGTTTTGTTTTTTAATTACAAATGCAGGTATCAGCAAGCACCTCAGAAATCTTTCACTGTTAAAACTAATTTGTCATGCTGGAATTCATACCCAGCTTTTGTGAACAGTTTAGTCTGCCTTTTTTATCTTTTTGACATTGGCAAGCTATGGTGACTATGGTGGACATCCAACTCCAAGTGTGATGTTAGAAGCCACGCCCATGTCCAAATATGTCACATTCTCATTAGTGTGATTTCGAGAAGACTTAACCCACACCTAATTCTTTTTCATTTACTTTTTACATTCTCTTATAATGACAGACTGCAATGAAACCCACCCACCCACCTACACACACACACACACACACACACACACACACACACACAAAAAAAACTACATAAAACAAATTGGGTTTTCAGGGTGGAATGGGGATGGGGAGTCACAAGGTGACATATTGTGCATGGGCGTGGCTTCTGATGTCACATTCCTCTGTCAGTACAATAAGTATCAGCTGTATGTAAAGTCAACAACATTTGGTTTATGACCACTGAAAATGTGCACAATTTAACAATTAAAAAATTTCATTTTATGAGGAAGAAGTTGAACAACAACAGAAGTATTTAGGCATCTACTTTGATTCTCCCATCTTCTCTTTAGGAGATTTTTGAGAGGTCTGTAAAGAAGCCTTAATGTTATTGGTGACCCAAGCCATATTCTCTATAAGGAGTGTGAGTTGATGCACTCGGGCAAGAGATAAAGGGTACCAACCTGTAAGTTAAATAGGTACACATTTTCTCTGATTCTATTATCAAGTAATTTATTGAACAATAAGTGATGAATTGTATGTGGGCGAGGGTAAGGTGATGGACAATGTCATATTTACTGCTGTGTGTCGTTGTGGATTTTTTTTTTTTTTTTTTGATAGTTGATTGTTGTATGTTTGATCTGCTCTCTTGATTGATTGCCTAAAATAAATTTCTCCTGAAATTTTGGACTTCAAGCCTTCTTTTGTGGATGGATTTATAAACTGAGAAATAGAGTTGAACAAACATAAACATGGACTCTTAATGATGATGAACAGAAAAGGAAATGTTGCATATAAAATTATATCAAAGTATACACTAACATGTGCAATACCGTAAATATGCTTACACTACCCTAAATCAATGGAAAGATGTGCTGACCCAATCACCCAAACGTTGTGTCCCAATCACCCAAATGTTACCCAAAAAGTTTTTTTTTTGCTCAGTTTACAGAAAAGTGTATGTCACACATCCTTACATTATAATATACCATCGTTTCCTCCTCAAATGTATAGTTAACATCTTCAGTATTACAGAAATGTGTCATGTGTTGAGCTGATGTTTTTCATTTATGACAAGAAACCTTGCACAAGGTGGAAATTCAAAAACTGTCACCCCTTAATTTACCCTATATTCTGATGTCAGACAGTCACATTTATTTCTATAGCACTTTACACACTAGAAATTGTCAGCTTCACAGAATTAAAGGATTAGTTCACTTTCTAATTAAATTTTCCTGATGATTTACTCACCCCCATGTCATCGAAGATGTTTATGTCTTTCTTTCTTCAGTCGAAACATTCCAGGATTTCTCCATATAGTGGACTTCAATGGAGCCCAAACGGTTGAAGGTCAAAATTAAAGTTTACAGCGATCCCAGACGAGAAATAAGGGTCTTATCTAGAGAAACAATTGCTCATTTAAAAAATAAAAAATAAAATAAAATTTTATACGTTTTAACCATAAATGCTCATCTTGAACTAGCTCTCTTCTATTTCTTCTCTATTTGAATTCCGGAAGTGTAGACACTGCTAAGTGTATTACTGCCCTCCACAGGTCAAAGTTTGAACTAAATTGTCATTCTAGTGCAAGTATATAACAATTAGTTAAAACTTTGACCTGTGGAGGGCAGTAAAACACTTAGCAGTGTCTACACTGCTGGAATTCAAATAGAGAAGAAGAAGAAGAAGAAGAAGAGAGCTAGTCCAAGATGAGCATTTATTGTTAAAACTTATATGATTTATTTATTTATTTTTAAAGTACAGATGAAATCGAAATCAACCCTATTTACTTTGTTAGTGCATATTACTAGTCTTGTGGTGAACAATTAATCCATGCAAGTTTAAACACAGAAAAAATATGTTTGTTGCGGTAATCTTTAAAGTCCCTGTAAAGTCATTTTAAAGTATGCGTTCTGAGTATGTCACATCGCAGAAAAATGTATTATTAACCACCCAGCCAAATTTGAATGATTAAAAAAATCTGCAAGTTAACGAAATAATCTCGAAAAAATAGGAAGCGCTCTCTGCTCTCAAACACTTGTGCTGGACAGTGTCCGCTGTCGGCGCTGAAACCACACCCACTCGCGAGAGCTGCAGTCTCAACTGACTTGAGTCTAATGAGTCAAACATACTGATGCATATAAAAAGAATCATTTAGAGGGTTGCAAATTTTAGTAGAGTTACTGTGGACTACCTACTTATTATAACATAAGCAAACTCGGCAACTTACACTCACTGCTGACTGTTGTCGAGTTGACAAATGACGGTGCCGCGAGACGGGAGGATGAAGGCCTGGACGGGAGAGACTCTGTCCGGCCCCATATATCATCGGTTATCGGTGGGACGGTAAGAAGGCCGAGGCAGGAGGGGGGCCGAGGTCTGTTCAGTCACATTCACCCAAAACAGCGGATTATCTGTCAATCACAGCTGTCTGATGAAAGTTTGTAAAACTATCCGGTGTAGAACGATCACTTTAGAATCCTTCATATCATTGTTTTAGGACATTTAAAAAAGGAGACCAAACTGTATTGTATATTATAACAACCATGTAATATGCATTTGCGTGATGAAGGCACACATGGGGGTGAGTAAATTATCAGGAAATTTTAATTTGTAAGTGAACTAATCCTTTAATGTAAACTTCATCAAATCCGAAACATTCAAATTCTGCTCTAAAGCAGTTGCAAGCTTTGAAATATTACTTGTGGTTAGCAAGAAAAGTTTTCTTTACGGAAATAGAACTTCTTAGGTTTGCAGAACAGCCCCTAAATATCAGATAACGTTTCCAGAAAGTTTCCCTAACCTTTTGATGTACGTCAGTGACCATTGCGAATATCCCAGCGCCCTCTGCTGGTCTGTCACTAAAAGTACTCTGGTAAAATGCTCGTATGACAGACGTCCGTGACACTCTCACATATTTAGTAAACATATTAAGAACTATAAAAACCTTATCCACAATTTATTATTACCACTGTACTTGTTTCGCGTTTGTGTGGGTGTGTGGATGTGTGTTTGTGAACCGATACCCGGATGTTGATCGGCGCGCCGTCCAGTGCGCAGCTGCAGGCCGAACTGACTGAGGTGAGCAAAACAAACCCAAACATGTACAAACATACACAACGTATGTCACATTATCTGCAACACACATACGGGTATATGTAAAATAACACGTTAGATTTGTGTTTGAAGGCTGTCGTTCTCATTTTGCGAACGTATTGTTAGCATTGCATTTTAGTTTGGATCTTTTCAGGTGTTTACCATCGAATTCCACTGAATAATTAAATGTATAGGTGCTGTATATCAACTTATGTCGCGTAAAATGATACAGGTGACACTATTATACACGCTTAGTGTGATAATAAAGCGTATTTGTTGTGCGTTTGAATGTTTGGGTGTAAATGCGCCATGATTAGCACGTTAGCTTAGTAAGTTTCTGCAGAAAGATGAGTATGGCAAAAACAATCTGTAGATGATTTATAGTGATGGTTCATTTCAGGTGGTCTTTGATGTACCTTGGAGAACTAATATCATAGTATTGTCACCATTCAGTACCATGATGGATGATAGTAATACCATGATAGTATTACCCAGCTAACAGGAATGTTTTGCTAACGTTAAGTCATTTCTGAATGTTCAATGGACTTTCGAAATGTCCATTTTGTTAAATGTTTTAAGAACGTTTCTTTCTTTATTTTGCGAACGTTAAGGGAACATTCAGTTTTATCATTTTGTAAACAATATTTGAATGTTTTCCTAACGTTCTAAAACATTTTATAATATATATATATATATATATATATATATATATATATATATATATATATACGTTAAATGAACGTCCAACTAAAATGTTACTGGGGAAAAAATGTTCCAAGAACAATGTATAGATATAATGTTTTTGTGCTAATGTTTTAAAGACAAGATTATTTAAATAGATTTATCTGTCAATTATTTTTTCTAAAAGTATTATTTTGAAACTAAAAATTAAATTGAATCCATTATTTTAAACTGTGTTATTTATTATCATGCCCAGTGCTGACTTCTAAACTGTAATATAAAGTCTATGAAAACAAATATAGTACCTATACTGTGCTATACAGTGTAAGCAAAATATATAAAGGGGTCATTGACAAATAAGGTTTTTGAAGGGTTAGTTCACCCAAAAATGAAAATGCCATCATTAATTACTCACCCTCATGCCATTTCACACCCGTAAGACCTTCATTAATCTTCAGAACACAAATTAAGATATTTTTGATGAAATCCAATGGCTCAGTGAGGCCTTCATAGGGAACAATGACATTTCCTCTCTCAAGATCCATAAATGTACTAAAAACATATTTAAATCAGTTCATGTGAGTACAGTGGTTCAATATTAATATTATAAAGCGACGAGAATATTTTTGGTGCGGCAAAAAAACTAAATAACGACTTATATAGTGATTTATATAGCTTCGGAGCATTTAAATGAATCAGCGTGTCGAATCATGATTCGGAACGCATGTCAAACCGCCAAACTGCTGAAATCACGTGACTTTGGCGCTCTGAACAGCTGATTCGATACGCTGATTCATTGTGCTCCGAAGCTTCCTGAAGCAGTGTTTTGAAATCAGCCATCACTAAATAAGTCGTTATTTTGTGTTTTTGGTGCACCAAAAATATTCTCGTCGCTTTATAATATTAATATTGAACCACTGTACTCACATGAACTGATTTAAATATGTTTTTAGTACCTTTATGGATCTTGCGAGAGGAAATGTCATTGCTGGCTATGCAGGCCTCACTGAGCCATCGGATTTCATCAAAAATATCTTAATTTGTGTTCAGAAGATTAACGAAGGTCTTACTGGTGTGGAATGGCATGAGGGTGAGTAATAAATGACAGAATTTTAATTTTTGGGTGAACTAACCCTTTAAGTGTAAAAAAAAAACCCTAATGGAGATATAATTAATTTTGAAGTTCTATTAAGTGTTAACAATGAGATTGTGGTTTTTATAATCAATTAACACTGCTTTTGTCATTTCTTTTTTTACAAGATGGACAAAATTTGTCACCCAAAAAAGTAATTTGGTTTAACCAAAATTTCGGTTCTACCGAATGACACTTTTGGATATACCGAATGATGATATTTTTAAACAGTGCAAACAGGCTCATATCTTTCCAGCTAGTTAGCAAAAGGACAATCAAACACTTAATATTTAGTACAAGTTTTTAAAATATTACAACATTTTCTATGTTTTATAGCAGTTGTACTGAATGACTTGATATTTTGGGACATGCGTATGAGCGAGTGACACACTGCAAAAAAATGCTGTTCTTACTTAGAATTTTTGTCTTATTTCCAGTCCAAATATCTAAAAATTCTTAGATCAAGAAGCATTTTCTTGACAAGTAAAAATTATTTTCTTGTAAATAAGTCGAAATTAAGTGAGTTTTTCCTTAAAACAAGCAAAATAATCTGCCAATGGGTTAAACAAAATAATCTTAATCCAAACTGAAAACAAGATTATATATTTTATTTTTGGTTTGAAATAAGATTATTTTGAACAACATTTTTTGCAGTGCAAGAATTTTTCAAATAGTTAACAGAGAGTTAGTTACTTTGCTTCATGACCATGTGGTCCTTTTGCAGGCATCTGAATGATGTCACATCCTGTCACATGATATTGAACGCATGACTTGATCCAAAATGGTCCCTTTATATTGGTTACTCGGAATGACATCAATGAAATTCATTTTTCCGGACATTATTTCTCATAAAAATGGCTGTATTGGCCTTTGGATAGTTAAACCGAATTACTTTTTGACACTTCAAAATCTTTAAAATACCTTTATATGTTGCAAATATAATTAAAACCTTTTAGATTCAATAAAAGTGATCTAGTTGTACTTACCTTACATACTTTGGATGTTATATCATTGTTTTTTATTAGTATTAAGTCCTTTGGACAAAAAAAAAATGACCCAAACATTACATTCTAAACCGGAAAATAAAGTAGCTAAATGAAAAATGATAATAAACAAAAACAAAAATATAAAATGTTAACTTGTATGAGGTATGAAGAGAACACACATTCACTCGTCTGAACATAGTAATTAATTATATTACATTAATAGACTATTCTAACCTTTACTGTTTCTACTCCCCTAAATATTTTAGTTTGAAGTGCTTTGGACAACTTGGGACATGTACCTTTACCGCAGCACCTCATTCCGTGTCCTCCGCTATTTTCCATATGTGTTTTGTCCACAGAAATGTGTTATTCACTACTGTAAAGCGACTTGACTGGCTGATGTTTTCTGAGCACAGCGCGTGAACGTGGCTGATCGATAATCAAATTCGTTGTCGATTATTTTTAATTATCGGTAATAATTGATGTTATCGATTAGTTGTTGCAGCCCTAGATTGTTCATATATACAATCAATGTTGATCAGAGTTTTTGTGTAAAGAATGAATGTAATTATAAACACAAAAACAGAATGGAATAAAATCACCACTGCTGCATTACTGGGCTGGTGGAAGGTGCAGTTTTACAACATGCATGGCACAAATACAGGACATATGTATTAAACAGCCCTATTGAAACCATTAAGTTATAAACATGCTGCTCAATTAACCCATGTGATGCGTGTCGTGTCACAGGAACAGGAAGGGAGCAGCAGTTCATGGAAGACGGTCACCATAAGACAGGAGACAGTAGTCACCAGGAGGCGGGTGATATTCTTGCTGTGTTCAACAATTAACAAAACATACATTATATATTTGTGCACAAACATCTGATGAATAGTTTGTTTTTATTGCAGGACACTGAAGACATCACGAAAGGTTGGTATATTTTAGATATCTATACAAGTTTTTTTCCATAATTCTGTACTCTTATTACATTTGTTTGAATATAAATATAAAACGAGCTTTTTATATTTTAATATTTTGTAATAAAACTTTACATTATTATATTTATAGTCACTATTTATAGGGATGCACCGATATGAAAATTCCGGCCGATACCGGTAACTGTATAATCCATTATGTATCGGCTTTAATATATCAGCTAAATTTTCTTATCAGGCTGATAACGATAACAGTAAAAATGAACGTATCGGCTGATACTGATATTGTCGCCGATATTGTGTGCAACTCTAACTATTCAAGTATTGTATCTTTGTATTATAAGTGTGTTTTTATTTGCAATGCACTGAAATTAAACCCAAACCGAAATTAAAGTTTTTATTTAGCCAACAACTGAAACCAAAATTGAAAGGATTAGTTCACTTTCAAATAAAATGTTCCTGATAATTTACTCACCCCCATGTCATCCAAGATGTTCTTGTCTTTTTTTTTTCTCCAGTCGAAAAGAAATGAAGGGTTTTTTGATGAAAACATTCCAGGATTATTCTCCTTATAATGGACTTCAGTGGCTTCCAAACGGTTGAAGGTCAAAATTACAGTTTCAGTGCAGCTTCAAAGGGCTTTAAACGATACCAGACGAGGAATAAGGGTCTTATCTAGCGATCGGTCATTTTAGAAAAAAATACAAGTGTATATGCTTTATAAACACAAATGATCACCTTGCACGTGCTTCTGCTTTCCGTATTCTTCAAAAAGCTTACGCTGTAGTATGCCTACGTCCGAAGCTGCACTGAAACTATTATTTTGACCTTCAACCATTTGGAGGCCATTGAAGTCCACTAAAAGGAGAATAATCCTGGAATGTTTTCATCAATAACCTTAATTTCATTTCGACTGAAGAAAGAAAGACATGAACATCTTGGGGGCATCTTGACATGGGGGTGAGTAAATTATCAGGAAAATTTTATTTGAAAGTGGACTAATCCATTAAGTTTGGGGAATAGGGATTTGTAGAAGACATTTTGAGAAAATCTGTCCTATACTTAATTTCATTTTTAACCACTCTCCTCATGTCAGAATCGAGTGCATTTCCATCTGCCACATCTCTCACCACCCTTACTTGTGCTTCATCACGACTCGGTCCTGCCGAAACACCCACCCCCTGTCCTGTTGTCGGGGGTTCGTTGGACCCCCCTGAGGGAGGGAACAATGCAAAGCGGACCGCTGTGGCCGACGGACAGCCCCCCTCCGCGGTGTCCCAGCGCTACATGCCCCGTGAGGTGCCCCCGCGCTTCCGCAACCAGCAGGAACCCAAAGTGCTACTGAAGAGGGGCCAGCCACCACTGTCCTGCATGCTGCTGGGGGGCGGAAACGGGGGGGACGCAACGCCCCAACTTCCCCTGCAGGAGGAAGCTGATGCCTCAGGTGGGTCGAGTCATTCAGAGCTGCAATGTTAACATTATTGGTACAGTAAACACAGAATGGACTTCAATATGGTCAAACCTATTCAACAGAGTGCAGAAAATCTTTTATGGGTGGAGGTAATGTCAGAAAACATACTTTGATACTTTGATGTTTTTCCTCTTTCAGATCATACGGTGGATTCAGTTTCTCTGCACTCATCGTCTGATGCCTCTGCCACTCCCACTTATGCAAATTACACATGGGGGCTGGGCTCAGGAGGTCAACCCTCCGCTCAGGGAATGGACAAGGACAATTCTGATGTAGAGAAATGGCCAAGACCGGAAGACCATTGGAATAGTGATCAGACCCTACAGTCTGCAAGATTAGGGATGGATGAGTCTGCTGGCCTGGGAATGAATAGTTCTTCTCAACTCTCTGGATATGCAGAAGCCAGTGTGGTAGGAGGTGCGTCCTCACAGTCCGACAATAAAGAATCCATTAAAGGAGTCAATCCACATTATAGTTCCAAGGTGCCGTTACCTTCTGGAGACCAGGAGGGCACTCAAGGTCTAAATCCAAACTACAACCCTGATGACCCTGATAGAGCAGCTTCAGGTCGAGATCTCTTAACTCACACTGCCTCTAAAGAATCTCCTCCTGCACCCTTGAGTCCAGCCAGTGCGCGGTACCAGACACTCTGCAAGAACGAAGAGCGCATTACGGGGGATTGGGCGGAGCTGCGAGCTGGACCAAATGGTGGTGGAGAGGTTGGAGTCTCCTGTGCAGATTTGTGGGATACAGGACAAGATCCTGTTGGGAAGAGCAGTGATGCTGTAGGTGGAAGTTCAGATGATGGCACTGGCATCTCTCAGGGAAAGTGGGATGGCGACACAGTAGGTTCAAACAAACAGGCAGCTACAGGATGGACCTCAAACTCAACAGTTGGAGCCACAAAAGAGGATGAAAGAGAGATCTCTGAGGTAAGCACAGATAGTTTACAGGACTCTTCAATGCTTGCAAAAAGTGTGGCATCAAGAGACGACAATCAGAAAGCAGGAGATGACTGGGGTAGGTCCGATGGAGAATCGACTGTTAGAGAAAGCACTGAGGATGGGATGCACACCCACAATCTGGTCCAGAGTCCCTCCAGATGTCAGGCCCTCCACCCAGAAGAAGCCTTACAGAGCTTGATCACTCACACTAACCTGGATCCTAAAGTGCTGTGCAACACGGGATGGGGCAAAACCCAGATCAAGCAGAACGTTGCCTGGGATTTTGAGGGCGATAGTGGGACCGTTGGTTGGGATGTAGAAGTGCACACCGATCGCAGTAAGGAAGGCTGGCAGGATGCAGGTGATCCTTCCAGCTCCAAAATGCAAAAGCAAGAGGCTGGACAGGTGGATAGAGCTCAGGGGTGGACCGGGCATGGAGAAATAATTGTTGGGAGTGGTCGCAAAGGGAGTGGTTGGGGAGAAGACCAGGAGGTTGAAAGTTCGTGTAGGAGGGAAGGAACTGGGTGGAACCAGGGTGGCGGAAGTGAGTGGACGAAATTGCCCGAGGGTGGAGGCTGGAAGGAAGAGAGAGGTAGTGACAGAAGAAATCAGGATGAGGGCAGCCCGGAAGACTCGGGACAGCGGAGTGGTGGCTGGGGAGGAAATGAAGGCAGCAGTGTCAAACTGCACCAGGGATGGGGCGAGAAGCTTCCATCACAGATACCAAACAAACAAACAGCACTTAAAACCCAAAATCAACAACCGCAGCAGCAATCGCAGACCCAGCAGCAAATGCCGGGATATCCAAAGGCCTTGCAGGACAGGGGTCGTCCAGGAGAGCCGGATGACCAGAGCAAAGGGTCTGGGTGGACATCTGGACCTATCCCTCAGATGACTTCAGTCGTAGAGCCGAGTGGGTGGGATGAACCCTCGCCTCAGTCCATCAGCCGGAAGATGGAGATCGACGATGGCACATCTGCATGGGGCGATCCGTCACGCTACAATAGCAAGAACGTCAATCTGTGGGATAAGAACAGCTCACCGGCCCAACAGTCATCGTCGTCTGGAAGACAGCCTGGAACAGCATCTAAGAACTCGGGTAAGAAGGCAGCAGTTCATATTGAATCAATTAAACCATTTTGAACTAGAATCGTCCCTTTTAGTAACACACGTACACTTTCTAGGTCCTGCAACATGGGCGCGCAGCAATGCTCCCTCTGACCCATCTGTGGACAGCGGTACGGCTTCTTGGGGGAAATCGTTTGATACACCATCTGGCTGGGGGGAATCGAGTGAACCAGGGAAAGGTGGAGGATGGGGAAACTCCCAATCCCATTCTGCCAAGTCTGGTATGAGCCTGTCCATGTACAAGTCCATTAAACAGTACAACCAGGGTTACCAAGTCTGCGGTTTTCCCACAGAATTGACATAAATTATGTTTGACTAAATTTTTATATTTGTTGCATTAATGGAACAAGGTGAAACACTTCCACTGTGTAATTTGAGCTGATTTTCATATATATATATATATATATTCTCTTCAGGTTCAAAGTCTATGCAAGAGAGTTGGGGTGACGAAAGCTCGAATGCATCCCGCCACTCCAGCTGGGAGGAAGATGATGGTAGTGTTGGTGTTTGGGGAAGTCGGGGATCCCAAAGCAACATGCCTACGTACAACTCTGGGGGCTGGGGGCAAGGCCAGGGGGCCAGGAGACTCAATGCAAAGGTATATTTGAACCCTTCATAGCTAGATATTTTGATCTCGCCAAGATTTTAAAGGAAAACAGTCGACTCCTACGAAGCAGACACCTTAACATTTCTATCCCTCTCGCCTTTGGTTTGTCCCCCAGAGCCCCCTTAAAGGTAACAGTGGGGACTCATGGGCATCTCCTGTGACTCGGCAGTTTTCAAACATGGGCGTTACGGTAAGCTAGTCATTTGCCCTGATTTGCTCTTGTGTGAAGCTGCAGAGCAGCTTAGAAATATGCTGATTGTTTATGTCAGGATGAAGATTCCGGTATGGGTCATGATAGACATGACAGGAGAGGAATGAATGATGGTGAGATGCGGAGAGGCGGCAGGACTGGGGGAGGTTTCCGCTCACAGACTTCCAAAGAGATGCCATGTGGGGAGACCGGACCTTATCTTGACAAGGTATTGAGACACTTCCAACACCATCTTCATTAAAGAACAAAGAAAGTTGTATCTAATAACGGAGATTGCATGGCATATAAATGCAGAAACCCTCTCGAGAAAGAAGAGCAACCTGAGGTTTTGAAATCAAATTTGACCCCATTTATTATCTTAATGCATGTCTTCTTGTGAATGATTCATCCATGCATACTTTATCTTTAATCAAAATGTCATAACTTGCTTCATAATCCAATCAACAACCACTGGATAAAATTGCCATTGCAGCTTATTTCTGTGAATACTGTGAATTCATACTAGTCTTCACATACTGTTTTTTGACCCAGTAGGGAAGTATGTGATTTCAGATGCAGACTAAGTACCTTGCTCAAGGGTACAATGGTGTCCATAGGTAGATTTTCACAGACTTGAAAAAAACCTTCTAAAGCCCTAAGCTTTAGATCTTCTTTGCTGTTGTTTTGAAGGTCGGGGGTCATAATATGTTTGGAAGCAGTGGACATCCTCCATTGAGAGGGATGCATCAGGCTGGTGTGCACCCCTTAAACCCTTCCCCCGGGATAAGAGCACAAGTGCCTCCCCAGTTCCTGCCACCTCAGGTCAGTTTGTGTCTTTGGTTTAAGCACTGTGATAAATGTACGTTTATTAGCTCACGGTTGCTCTGTTTCTCTGCAGGTTCCTGGGCCTTTGCTAAAACCAATGGCGCCCCCTAGTGGGAGTATGTTCCCTCCACAGCTCTCCCCCCAGCAAATCGCCATGCTCAGTGGCATTCATCCACACATGCAGCAGTTCCAACTAGTATGCATCACATTTGGTCCTGCAAAATATCATAAAATGTTTAAGAAGCATTTTTTTTATGTTTTATATACGTTCCTTTTCCCAGGCCTGTCAGATCATTCTACAACAACAACAGCAGCAACAGTTTCTGAATCAGAGGAAGTTTCCTCCTCCTGCAAGACAACAGCAAGACCCGCAGCAGGTACAGCATAACTGGTCACCCAAATATTAGTGCAGCGCCCTCTACTGACTTAACCCTGTGTATCATATTTGATACACAAATTTCTAAGGCATCTAAATTACCAACATGATCAAAACTTTGCTGAAAAACCTCTTCCACACAATCTGCTACATGCCTTCTGTTGTCTGATTGAATGTTTAGATGTTTTTAGCAAGTAAAAGGCCTTTTAGTATAATTGTAGAAACGTCCACCTGTAGCTTGTGGTTCACGTCTTTTTGCTGTGAACTCTTTACAGATTTTTTATGAAATAAATGTAAGAATAACTTTAATATTGTTAGAAATATTTCAAGATGAATACTTACTGTACTGAAGCAACTATGGCTTACTTGATTATCCATACATCTTTTTTTAGAAAAATCGCAAATATCAAGTAGGACTAAATCTTTTTTGTGTGTTTTCTTCATAGTTGGCACGGATCATGGCTATCCTACAGCAGCAACAGGGGGTTGGTGGGCCCAAACTCTCGCCTTCCCCCCTAGGAGGACACGTCCTCAAACACCCAGACGCACACCTCCATCACCTGGGCATGAATGCTCACAAGCAGCCTGATGTGTCAGTGCATTCGGCCATGGGAGGATCAGAGCTGCACAACAAAGCTCCAGCTGCGTTCACAGGTGAGGATGTCACCTCCAAAAAATGACTCCTCTTTAACTATAAAGCGTTTTTTACTTGAATGTCCTGCTTTAAATTAGATTACACATTTTTTTTTTATTTGGAAATTTCATAAGTACATTTCCATCTCTGTCTGTCTCAGGTTTTGCGAGCGGATCTGATCTGGATTCTCTGATGAGTTCTCCTGCTGGTTTGAAGGATGGAGCTGGGACTCAGTCTCGATTTAAGTGGATGATGGATGGAAACAGTTTGACGCCCTCCCCGCCGGAGCAAACACTACACAACGGTAAAATACTACGTACACATATGTACTTCTCAAAATCTGTAGATCCTTAAAAAGTCTTAAAATGTCTTAAATTCCTTAATGTAATTAATGTAATGTAATTAATTCCTAAAATAAGACCTCGCCTTAAATCCACTTTTCAAAGGACTTAAAAATGCAACTGATCTGACACAGCAGTAAAGAGTTAGATTTCATAACGTTTTCACTCATTGCTTTTTGAAATCATGAAATCAGTCTAAAGCATAAAAGTGAATTAAAACAGAAATATGTTATTTGTTTATATTACTATTTCAATTCTCAAATAAAAGTTTTGTTGTTATTATTATACTGTTGTTGTTATTAATATATATTTTCAGCTATATTTATATATATATATATATATATATATATATATATATATATATATATATATATATATATATATATATATATATATATATATATATATATATATATGAAGAGTTTGGTTCCAAAACGCGATAAACGCCATTTTCAAAAAAATTGAGTTTCCACCAAAATCAGTATTGTATCTGGTCGGTATTGAAAAGTCATTTATTAATTTTGCGCAAAATGCAATATCCGTCGTGTTATTCTGTCATGTTTTCTCCCTTTCTTTCCAAAACGCGACAAGCGCCAGTCTCCCTTCTCTGCAGAACGCAATATATCCCCTCAACCGATCACAGCGCTCCATTCCACCCACTGTAAACATTGAAGGCTTTTTTAAAAGCCGTTTTTAATACCAATGTACTTGGCAAATGTGTTTATTTAACCGTGCGGTGGCGCCAGATACTCTTTAATCGGTAATGACAAATAATTTATAACATTAACGAGATTCATTTTGGGAGTGACGGCTGAATGTATTTTTAGTAAAATGCCTGTATATAAGATAAATATTGGCAAAGTTTAGACTCTGTCATGTATATGAATCAACTTACTTTGTTGTGTATTTTCAATTTGAAAAATAACTTTTATATTGATGGATTAATTGCATTTTGAAAAAAAGTGTCATGGATTTATTGCATTTTGGGGAAAAAAATAATACGTTTTTATAATAAACTTTTTAAAATCAAAATGTAGATTTGAATTTTTTATGTTTTTATAACCAAAAGATGCTATGTGAAAGTTTGAAACAGAAAATAGTGGTTTTCATCTTGCCACTTTCTTGGTAAAGAAAACACCTTTTTACTCAAATTAATCAAAATGGAGTTATTGCGTTTTGGAACCAAACTCTTCATATATATATATATATATATATATATATATATATATATATATATATATATATATATATATTTTTTTTTTTTTTTTTTTTTTTTTTAAGTTCTGGAAAATTGTATTAAAAAGTATTAAATTTGAAGTGCTAATACCTACAGATACCCTGGTAATAATTAACAGTAATACAGTTTATTAGAACATTATTTTTAAGGAACATAATTTTAAATATTTTTCTGTTTGCCAAAAAAAAATGAAGGGAATTTTTAAAATTTAATTAGATTTTTAAAAAGATGAATGAAATTGTTATTATTAACAATAGTTTTTAAAGCATTAAAATGGAATGCAGAACAAATTAAAATGGAACACAGAATTAGGGAAAGATAAACTGATGTCGCAGGTCATTGTTGAATGTGTGTTAACTCAGTGTTTGTGTGTTCAGGGCCGGTGAAGCTGCCCGGTGGTGGCTCGTACTCTCAGTTTGACGTGTTGGGCGGCGGCTGGCACAGAAGCGCAGCTGGAAAAATGGACACACCTCCTGCAAACCCCACCTGGCCTCCAGGTAACATTCAGATCTGATAGCTCTTTTCATTAATGACTTCCGTCCTTTGAATCAGTGAAATTATTTCAACTGTCTTGACTTTGTTCACCCTGAAAGCCCAAATCTGATTTATAGGCATTTCTATACTACTGTTTAATGTTTTTGAAAGAAGTCTCTTCTGCTCACCAAGGCTGCATTTATTTGATCAAAAAATCAGTAAAAACAGTGAAATATAGTATTTCAATTTAAAATTGCTGTTTTTATGTGAATGTACTGTAAATTGTAATTTATTTCTGTGATCAAAGCTGAAATTTCAGCATCATTACTCCAGTCTTCAGTGTCACATGATCCTTTTAGAAATGATATGCTGATTTGATTTTTTTTTAAGAAACATTTATGATTATCTATGTTGAAAACAGCTTGAAGTTATGGAAATTGTGATAGCGTCTTTTGAACAGAACAGACGAACAGAACGTTTGAAGATCAAACTTTCTCAGTGTTATTACTTTCTTATCGCATTCAGTCCAACTCAGCATATGATGTCTGATATTATATGAAAATTACCCAACATCCACAAGTATTTACAGGGTTGCCACAGGTCTTTAAAAAAGGTTAGTTCACCCAATAATGAAAATTGTCATTACTCACCCTTATGTCGTTCCACACCTGTAAGAACTTCGTTCATCTTCAGAACAAAAATTAAGATATTTTTGATAAAACCCAAATGCTCAGTGAGGCCTCCATTGCCAGCAAGATCATGAAGCTTCGAAGCTTTACAAATCTTTTGTTTGGAATCAGTGGTTCAGAGCGTGTACAGCCAGGTTCGGAGCACCCAGAAAGCTACTAAAAACATATTTAAAACAGTTCACGTGACTACAGTGGTTCAACCTTAATGTTATGAAGCGACGAGAATAATGTTTGTGCACCAAAAAACAAAATAACAATTTTATTCAACAATACCTAATGATGGCCAATTTCAAAACACTGCTTTGTGAAGCATCTTTTGTTTTGAATCAGTGGTTCGGAGTGCCAAAGTCATGTGATTTCAGTAAACGAGGCTTTGTTACGTCATAAGTGTTTTCGAAATTTCAACGGTTCACATGGCTTTGGCAGTTTGAAAGGCGCTCCGAACAACTGATTCGAAACAAAAGATTCGTAAAGCCTTGAAGCTTCATGAAACTTCATGATCTTGCTGGCAATAGAGGCCTCACTGAACCATCAGATTTTATAAAAAATATCTTAATTTGTGTTCTGAAGATCAATGAAGGTCTTACGGGTGTGGAACAACATGAGAGTGAGTAATTAATGACTTTTAATGAATTAATGAATTTTCATTTTTGGGTGAACTAAACCTTTAAAAAGCCTTACATTTGATGTTAAAAACCCTGCAGATCCCTGGTTTACCTTTCACATGTATTTATTGCTGTAATATCTCGTCTCACTCAGAGTTTCAGCCAGGCGTCCCATGGAAGGGCGTCCAGAGCCCCGAACCTGAGCCTGACCCTTACATGACCCCTGCGGGAATGATGGGATCAGCCGTGCTCGGTGATACCGAACATCATCTGCTGCAAGACAACACAGGTATTGAGTCAGAGAGGGTTCACCTTAACCTGGTCTCATTTCTCACCAGTCATTTCTCGGACCCCATAATGTGTGTGTCGCACAGTTTTAGCAGTCAGGGATCAGTTTAAAACGGTGTGGAAGGAAGCAAAGTCATATTTACCATGTTTAAGAAAGAACTAGTCACCGGGTTTGACCAAGTTTGTGAGCAGATCTGGGAGCGATATTTAGTGTTTTGATTAAAATGTACTAAATGATCTAGAGA
This sequence comes from Megalobrama amblycephala, assembly GCF_018812025.1. NCBI lineage: Eukaryota > Metazoa > Chordata > Actinopteri > Cypriniformes > Xenocyprididae > Megalobrama > Megalobrama amblycephala. The sequence continues at coordinate 70,920,368 of NC_063044.1, forward strand.
TTGACCAGCACAGCTGTATAATTGATACTCATGATTTTTGTGTATATTGTATGGATAATCAAGTAAACCCAAGGTGCTTCAGTCCAGTAAGTGTTCATGTTGAAATATTACAAACAATATAAAAGTTATTCTTATGTTTCTTTATAAAAATCAGATTTAAAAAAAGACTCAAAGCACGAGCTGAAGGTGGATGTTTGTACAGTTATACTAAAAGACCTGACACTGTTTTTCAGGGTCACACTCTCTGAACACCTGTATGCCTTCACCTGGTGCCTGGCCGTACAGTGCCTCAGAACCCCCTCTCACTGCACACGGCACAGGTAACACGTCAAAACTATGTTCACTGTGTTTATGAAGGCATTTGAATAGCTGGTAATATTCCATAACGTTTCCAGCTAAATACTCCGAGCTGAAGTCCAGTTGGCCGCCGGAGCCCATTGGACACGGCAAATCGTGGCGGACCAATCGGAACACTTCTCACCTGCCCCGCCCCCCTCCGGGCCTCAGCAGTCAGAAGCAGCCGTGGCCGGTGGAGGGGCCTCGGATGCCCAGGTCGTGGGGAGGCGGAGCCAGCGTCCCCGAGTCGCCCTTTAAAACAGGTACTGCACACACACACGGTCGTCATCATACGTGAGCAACGGACGCGTGTGAAGCTCAACCTGTTCATGTATCGTGTTCTTCAGAGTGGAGCGACGGAGGAGCGTCGGCGGGAAAATCATGGCTGTTACTGCGGAACCTCACGCCACAGGTACAGCTGAGTTTATTCGGTCAAAAATACAGAGGAAACAGGGAAATATTATTACAATTTCAAATGGCTGTTTTCTGTGTGAATGTGTGTGTTAAAGGAACACTCATTTTCCAACTCCCCTAGAGTTAAACAGTTGAGTTTTACCGTTTTCGAATACGTTCAGTCGATTTCTGGGTCTGGCGGTACCACTTTTAGCATAGCTTAGCATAGTTCATTGAATCTGATTAGACCGTTAGCATCTCGCTCAAAAATGACCAAAGAGTTTCAATGATATTACGCAGCGCCTGTGACCCCCTGCTTGCACAGGGTTTGTGCCTTGCAACCATGGAGACATTTGTGAGAGATGCTGCGTAATATCATTGCGCCTGCTGCACTCATGGTACGGCAGCAAAGTTCCTTGATTATTACGCCGGAATGAGAGTATAGTTCCTAGCCATATCAGCCTAGAAAATCACAACTTTTCATTTTCCATCAGTCTTAGTACACGAAGTAACTACAGAAGAGTCAAGTTTAAAAATATTGAAACTCTTTGGTCATTTTTGAGCGAGATGCTAACGGTCTCATCAGATTCAGTGAACTATGCTAAGCTGTGCTAAAAGTGGTACCGCCAGACCCAGAGATTGGCTGAATGGATTTGAAAATGGTGAAACTCAACTGTTTAACTCTAGAGGAGTTGGAAAATGAGCCTATTTTCAAAAACAGTGGAGTGTTCCTTTAAAATGTAATGTATTCCTGTGGTTTTCAGCATCATTACTCCAGTCTTCAGTGTCTTTTTGAACACAGGAGTAAATTACATTTTTGCAATATATATTCACATAGAAAACTGCTGTTTTAAATTGTAATATTTCACTGGTTTGATTGTATTTTTGATCAATAAATAAATGCAGCCTTGGTGAGCAGAAGAGACTTCTTTCACAAACATTTAAAAAACAAAATCTTACCGACCTGAATCAGTTGGCGCTTCATGCAGATCAGATTGAAGAGGATTTACTGTATTTGTCAGTGTATTTACAGTAGCAAAGCATCAGGTTTAGGTGTTTTCACGTCTGTGCAGATCGACGGCTCGACCCTGAGGACGATCTGTCTGCAGCACGGCCCCCTTCTGACCTTTCACCTCGGCCTGACGCAGGGCAGCGCTCTGATTCGCTACTGTAGCCCTCATGAAGCCGCCAAAGCCCAGAGTGCCCTGCATATGTGAGTCCTGCAATACCTTTGGCAGACTTTCTAGTCATTTTCATTTAATTTAAGTCACTGTGATCTAAAGTGTGTTTTCATGTTCAGGTGCGTTCTGGGAAACACCACCATCGTGGCCGAGTTCATGAGCGAGGAGGACGTCGTCCGTTACTTCACACATTCCCAGACCGCCGGGGTCGCGGGGTCACCCGAGGGCTCGTCCGACTCCGCCTCTCGAGAGAGCGAGCGGCCCGCGGGCGTTGGCACGGACGGAGACTGGCAGGGGTTGGACGTGTCGGCCGGATCTGCGGTGGAAACGCCCGGACTAGCCCTCCTCAGCCAATGGAGCAACAGCGCAGGGGAGGGGGCGGGGAAAGGGGTCTGGGGGGGCGTTGCTCCCAGTTATCACGGCGGCGGCCTATGGGGCGCTCCTCAGTTAGAGGACGGCACAGCCGGGTTGTTGCCAGGCAACCTGCTTGGAGGCGGGACGGACAGTTTGTGATTGACAGTTGAGAGTTTTTGAGATACTGGTACATGGAGTTTAAAGTGTGTCGTAACGGCATCAAACTGCAAAAATAATGATTGTTTCCAAACATGTGGAAGCCCAGTGCATTATCATTTTTTCATCTAGTTTTCACAAGACAAGGGTTGAACCTCATTTTATCCCGAAACTCGAAAGGAAATAAAAAATCATAATTTTAGGACCATTAAGTATTTTGCCTTGTGACATTGTTTGTAATAAAAATCAATCATCTAATTCTCAATACTATTTATACATTACTTTAAATTGTAATTATTCACAAATTTGATTTCCAATTTGATTTTTTTCATTTTATTTTTTTGTTTTTTGTTTTTCTATTTCTATTTTATTTGTTTTTGTTTTGTTTTTCTATTTCTATTTTATTTTGCTGTATTATATTTTGTAAATACAGCAATACAGTTTATTTTAATGTAATTTTATATAAATATAAATCATTAATAAATATACTAATATTAAAACTCGCAGCGCAAACAAATACCATCATCATGAACAAAAATACTAGCTGAATAATGTCACAATGCAAAAAAAGTATATATGTGTCAATTACATATCTATATGAAATCTTAAACATATTCTCGGGGTATATTTTGATTTACTGAGTGAAGAATAAGTCACCATACAAGCATAACGCATGGCTTCTGTATGTTTTCATTGTTTTTGCAGTTCTTTCTGGTGAGGTTAATTTCACACACCGCAGCTTTAAGACAGACACACATTCGCATCCAGAGAGCTACATTTCCACACAAACACTGGACGTGTCGACAGGCTTTGGTATCAGTGAGATATTAAACACACACACACACACACACACACACACACACTCACACAGATGCAGTGCGATCGCTGTGGATTTGCTTACAGACATTCTCGTCATTGCCAGAGTTAAGCTATCATGTATTTGAATGCAGGGACTGTTCCTAAAGGCCTTCTTTCACACACACACTGCTCAACTTGAACAACCCAATGTAAATTTGATGTTACGCTGGCACATGCAGACACTGTTTTAATGCTTCGACAGTGGATTTCTTGAGTTCGTTCGAGCGTGAGAGCATTTGATGTCGGTAGATGCGTGAAACTCACATAAAACAGGCCACATTTCTCTCCAGAATGAAGTCGGAATCAAAATTTTGCCTAAAGAAAACCTGTTTTTAGGACCAGTTTACAAATGGATGTGATATTTTTTTCATGATGACTGAGCACATTTACTCCCACATTCTCATTATTGTAATGCAACAAGTTGTTTTTGCTGTTCTCATGAATCAGTAATATTTAACAGTGATCGTAATAGTTACAGTGAAAAATATTGTAATGCGATTCGTTTTTAATTTAATTCAACTAGTATCATGATGCATAAACACTTGAAATCATTTAAATAATGCCATTTTTTCTGCAAGATACTAATGAGAATTTGGGAAGAAGTGTTTTATAGTTGCAAAAATATTGTCACAATGCACTGTTTGATGCTTCGACAGCAGATTTCTTGTTTTCTTTTTGTTTTTGTTTTTTGAGCGCTAGAGCATTTGAAGCTGGTAGATGCGTAAAACTCACGAAAAACAGGCCACATTTCACTCCAGAATCAGAAGTCAAAATCTAAATGTTGCATAAAGAAAACAACCTATTTTGAGGAGCAATTTACAATTTTTTCATTATGATGTTTTCATACGGAAGCTTGTTCCCGCCATGGAATAAAAAAAAAAGGCAATTGCGACTTTTTATCTCACAATTCAGACTTTTTTCCCCTCAGAACTGCAATATATAAATTTGCAACTGCGAATTAAAAAGTCATAATTGTAATCTGACTTTTTTTCTCAGAATCAGACTTTATAGCTCGCAATTGAGTTTATATCACAATTATTAGAAATAAAGTCAGAATTGCGGGATGTAAACTTGCAGTTGCAAAAGGTCAACTGCAAGGGAAAAAAAATCATAATTACAAGTTTATATCTCTCAATTCTAACTTTAATTTTCTCGCTATTGCGAGTTTATTGCAATTGCAATTGCTAGTTTATTCCCTGCAATTCTGACATTTTTTTTCTCTCAATTGTGATTAATTATGAGTTTATATCGCACGATTCTTTCTTTTTCTTGCTATTGCGAGTTTATACCCTACAATTCTGCCTTTTTTTTCTCGGTATCGCGAGTTTATATCGCACAATTATGACTTTTTTTCCCGCAATTGTGAATTTACATCTGCGCAATTGTGGAAAGAAGTCAGAATTGTGAGAAGTCACAATTAACTAATTAACGCAATTAACAAGTTTAATTTTTGCAATTGCAAGTTTATACCCTGTGATTCCGACATTTTTCTCAGTATTGCGAATTTATATCCCGCAATTCTTACTTTTTCCTCGCAATTGTTAATTTACATCTCGCAATTGCGAGTTTATAATCAGCAATTCTGATCCCCCCCCCCCCCCTGCTATTGCGAATTTATTTTTTGCAATTGCAAGTTTATACCCTGTGATTCTGACATTTTCTCAGTATTGCGAGTTTATATCCTGCAATTCTGACTTTTTTTCTCGCAATTGTGAATTTACATCTGCGCAAATGCGGAAAGAAGTCAGAATTGTGAGAAGTCGCAATTAACTAATTAACACAATAAACAAGTTTCATTTTTGCAATTGTGAGTTTATACCCTGTGATTCTGACATTTTCTCGGTATTGCGAATTTATATCCCGCAATTCTTACTTTTTTTCTCGCAATTGTTAATTTACATCTCGCAATTGCGGAAAAAAATCAGAATTGTGAGATAAAAGTCGCAGCTAACTTAATTTTTTTATTCTGTGGCAGAAACAAGCTTCCATATTTTCTTGATGATTTAGCACATTTACTATGTTGAATCTGGTTATGTTCTCATTACTGTAATGTACTATTTAATATATTACAGTGAAAAGTACTGTAATGCAGTTAGATTTTTATTTAAATCAACTAATATCATGATGAATAAACACTTTAGTTTAATTAATGCCATTTTTCTGCAAAAAGTAAATTTTTCTGTCGTCACGATGCAAAACTTTTTATGGTCCTGAAAATAATATAAATTTTCATCACACAAAATGTAATTTACTTGTGATTCCGGTGTGAAATGTCACAATGTTTTGTGAGATTCACGCAGATTCTGTTTCTTTAATCCAGCACGGCGTTCCTGTGGATTTCGTGTAACTTAAACGCATCTGATCTCGTTCTGACCTTCCACTGTTCCCTTCTTTATCTGTTCGTCAGGATTGCTGTTACATTTATACGATTCGTACGCTGTTTTTTGCTAAGGCATATACAAGTTATCTTCAAAGACTTTCAAGTGTGTTGGACGGACTGCCGTCTACAATGTGTATGTGTGCACTTTACTGTTTTTGTCTGTGTTTGTGAGTTTGTGTGCGGCTGTACATTGTTAACTGTGCACTATACACTGCTGGTTGTGTTTTACAAACGTTGGCATTAGCGGGTTTCTGCGATTGATGTTTCTTTCGTTGTTTTTTAAGCGTACTCATGTAGCCTTTTGTATCGGCTGAACTGCAATAATGATGATTCTACAAGCATTTTTAAGACACAAACGTGTGACGGCGTTTCTGCCAAACTTATCCGCCTGTCCAGAGTTTACAAACAGCTGAAAGACATGTGTTTTTATGTGTCTGTATTGTTGTTTTTGTTTTAAATTAAGACTTTAACACTCCTTTCAGTGTTTCAATTTTTTTGAGATTTTACAGAAGAAAAAAAAAGGTGAAGAGTTTATTTAAATAAAAGTGACATATGCAGCTGTTATAAAGATTGTTTTTTTGTGGTTTCTGGACTCTTTCTGTCATTCGTGCTCAGCTGTAAACCTGTCAGTGTGTTAGAGGTACGTTAACAGGTTTTTAAATTGTATTGGTAACACAGTTTACAATAAGGTCTCGTTGAACATTAGTTAATACATTAACATAAACTAATAATGGGCGATATTTTTACAGCTTTTTTTTTAAACCTTTGTTGACTTTAGTTCATAAAATGTTTATTACTTCACACTGATAACTAATGTTAGCAGATAGCTTATTACTTTTAACCTTTGGCTAATGTAAAAGGCTAAATGTTGAGATTAATAAAGATTAATTGTTTTTTTGTGTTAACTAATGTTAAACTTTTATTATTTACTCTTTTGACTAACTTGTATCTTTAACAATCACTTAACACTTAAAGGGATAGTTCACCCAAAAATGAAAATTTGATGTTTATCTGCTTACCCCCAGGGCATCCAAGATGTAGGTAACTTTGTTTCTTCAGTAGAACACAAATGATGATTTTTAACTGCAACCGTTGTGGTCTGACAGTCATATAATGCATGTCAATGGGAACTCCATCTATAAGAGTCAAAAAACATGACAGACAAATCCAAATTAAACCCTGCGGCTCGTGACGGCACATTGATGTCCTAAGACACGAAACGGTCGGTTTGTGCGAGAAACCAAACATTACCGGTATATCATTTTTTACCTCTAAAACACCACTATGTCCAACTGCGTTCAGCACTTGGTTAGTAAGGTCTGATCAGCTGAAGTAAAGTGACGGCTCACAGCAGCAGCAATCTACCTGTCACTCAAGTGACCACGGCCTTAATTATGCAGAACTTTACGACTTAATATAATTTAAACGGATGAGTTATAAAAAAATTCACCCCCCTCAGAGTTGTCATGAAGGGCAAAATTGAACATTGTGAACCAGACTGTAAACATGTTTTTTTTTTCTGCTGTAAACTTGGCCATTTTAACATGGGACTCAATGAGATTCTGCTCTCTTCTGCAGCCTGTCCCTAGCGGCCAGTCGAAAAATCGCAGTTTAAGTCACTTCCGTATTGGCTTCACGAGAAACTGGGCGAGGTTGCCGCTTAGTTCTAGTATGGGTTTGTTTATATTGTGCTGCCTTTCTGCTAGTGAAGTTAGGGCAGTATTTTGATTTTCTGTCGTGATTGTGAAACCTATCGCCATTTTAGGTCATTTATGCTGAATCGAGAATTGCAACAGGAGCTCACATCATCGTTCAGGGAAAAATGGACGGTGTAATACAATTTTCGCCTTTTCTACGTGTAAAAACACACTAAGGGAAGCAGGCTGAGGAAGTGACAGCCGATGACGTATAGCAAATGTCACTGATTGAACCCACTCACTATTACTTAAAATAATCACAGAGTGTTTTTGAAAGTTTCGTATTTTGTTTTGGTACATTTGCGAGTATCACTCTCACTCGGCTTGTGAATGAGTACCCTGCACACACTTCAAAACTGTTCACGAGCTTGGTTTGATTTTGGTTGTCATTTGTTGAATTAAATACAAAACAAAAATGTGTCGGTGTCTGTCATAGACTGTAAAAAAGGGTGTTTGTCTGCTGAATGGCTCCGATTCTCCTCCATGGTCATATGGGAATGTGAATATTTAAAAAGACAACATTAAAACTACACTTACATTTAACGTTACACCCTTCCAACAAAGAAATTGATTGACTCTGTCAGCTTATTAAACATTTATTTATTTGGACATTTTCTACCATATGATGGCTGAAGCAGCAGCGTGACACTTTTTACGGTAACCAGATCAACATTGTAAACACAATCCTACAAAACTCAAGTGAAAACATCAAATTACCATTCAATGGGATAAAATAGCTTCTGTTCCCTGCAAACAATACCATGAAGAATGTTAATATTTAACCAAGTCAAAAACAAAAAAGGTAAGCAGGTATCCATATTCATTGCAAAACGCTATAAAAGGTGACAACTTTTAAAGTTAAAAGACAGCATAAGTTATGTAAATGATAAAAGCTCATTGTGGGTTCTCGGTTTGGTCGATTTGAGCAACCATAGATATGAATTTTGAGTTTTTGATAGGAATCCTATATAGAAAAATCAGTCCCTGACCTCCAGCCGCATTTCGTGTGCAGCAGTGACGTCATGTGCAAACAACCTATTGTGAAATTGGTGACACCTGTAACTAATAATGATCCATTAAAGGTTCCTGCAACAACTGATTGGTCTAAGGCAATAATCTATTAAACTGTGATTGGTGATCGTTAGAGGCAGGCACTATAAAAAGACCAGAAATAGTTCTGTGTGGGTGTTTAAAAGCATTTCTTTTCTTCTTTTTTTTTTTCTTTGTGGTAGTTGGTGTGTTGAGATTTTTTGACAGTAGATTTGGCTGGACATGGGTGAAATCACTATGCGAATTTTAAAGTATGTTGTTTTGACTTATATGTATTTGATATTTAATGTTTCTACCAATTGCTAAAACATATTTTTGTTTTACAGTCTTTCTTGGGCACTACTCTTAATCCTTGTTCATGACAGTATTGTGAATGGTAACTTTTTTTTTTATTCAGTTTACTGAATATATTCAGGTGATTTGTCAACACACTTTTTTTTTTATTGTCAATGCCATTTTGTCTCCTATTATAGCTTATGACTATAGCTCTGTCACCAATGGAGGCTATCATGGATCTTCTAATCATAAAGTGGATTATGTTGAGCTACAAAATGTCTACAGCCAGTATGATCCAATCAGGCCCCGGGCTTCCAAAAACATCTATAGTACTGCAGTTAAGGGAGGATATGGTACTGGAAGTCTCAGTTTGCAGACTGGCTCTTCAGCTGGTCCAGTGACAAGTGGTGAACCTGGTTCTGACACTAGAAGATGGCTTCAGGAATCTCAAGTGGCTTCAGCTGGAAGTGGCAGTCTTGTTGATGGTTCTGTGGGTAGTGCAGCAAGTATGGGCATGTCATGGTATGGTGTAAGTCAGTCAGCTAGTCTTCAAGACTCTGATGCCATGCATTCTTCCTTGGTATTGATGCCATTGCAGCAAAGCAATTACTCTGTTCCCAAGCCAGTGCAGCTAGCATCCCAAATTCCACTGCAAACCAGTAATGAGCCTGTAGCAATGCCCATCAGTCAACAGCTAGTGCAGTCCATCTCCAAGTCTGGTGGTCTGCAACTAGCACAAACAAACTCTGAAACCATGGCCCAGTCCAGTAGCCAACAATTAGCCCAAGCAAGCTCCCAGTCTGCAGTAGACCGTAGATGGCTGCTTAAGCCTCAGAGAGGTAGACTTTTGCAATTTGGTTCCAAGCCAGTTCAGAATCCAAGCTTTGGCTTTTTCATGCCTTTGCGGACAAATGAGTCCATATCACAATCCAGCTACCAAATTGTGCAACATGGAAATCAGTTAGTCAGCCAGCAACCAGTACAAGCAATCGATGAAGCTCAACCAAGCAGCCAGCTCCGTCAACCAGTGCAAGCCAGTGGCCAGTCTGCAGACCAGACCTCCAGCCAGCAACCAGCCCAAGCAAGCTACCAGTCTGTGGCCCAGCCCAGTGTGCTTCAACCAGCACAAGCCAGCTACCAGTCTGTGGCCCAGTCTAGTGTCCAACAACCAGCACAAGCCAGCTACCAGTCTGTGGCCCAGCCCAGTGTGCTTCAACCAGCCCAAGCAAGCTACCAGTCTGTGGCCCAGCCCAGTGTGCTTCAACCTGCACAAGCAAGCTACCAGTCTGTGGCCCAGCCCAGTGTCCAACAACCAGCACAAGCCAGCTACCAGTCTGTGGCCCAGCCCAGTGTGCTTCAACCTGCACAAGCAAGCTACCAGTCTGTGGCCCAGCCCAGTGTCCAACAACCAGCACAAGCAAGCTACCAGTCTGTGGCCCAGCCCAGTGTGCTTCAACCTGCACAAGCAAGCTACCAGTCTGTGGCCCAGCCCAGTGTGCTTCAACCTGCACAAGCCAGCTACCAGTCTGTGGCCCAGCCCAGTGTGCTTCAACCTGCACAAGCCAGCTACCAGTCTGTGGCCCAGCCCAGTGTGCTTCAACCAGCACAAGCAGGCTACCAGTCTGTGGCCCAGCCCAGTGTGCTTCAACCAGCACAAGCAGGCTACCAGTCTGTGGTCCAGCCCAATGTCCCAAGACCAGCTCAAGCCAGCTACCAGTCTGTGGCTCAGCCCAGTGTCCAACAACCAGCACAAGCCAGCTACCAGTCTGTGGCCCAGTCTAGTGTCCAACAACCAGCACAAGCCAGCTACCAGTCTGTGGCCCAGCCCAGTGTGCTTCAACCAGCCCAAGCAAGCTACCAGTCTGTGGCCCAGCCCAGTGTGCTTCAACCTGCACAAGCAAGCTACCAGTCTGTGGCCCAGCCCAGTGTCCAACAACCAGCACAAGCCAGCTACCAGTCTGTGGCCCAGCCCAGTGTGCTTCAACCTGCACAAGCAAGCTACCAGTCTGTGGCCCAGCCCAGTGTCCAACAACCAGCACAAGCCAGCTACCAGTCTGTGGCCCAGCCCAGTGTCCCAAGACCAGCTCAAGCCAGCTACCAGTCTGTGGCCCAGCCCAATGTCCCAAGACCAGCTCAAGCCAGCTACCAGTCTGTGGCCCAGCCCAGTGTGCTTCAACCAGCACAAGCAGGCTACCAGTCTGTGGCCCAGCCCAGTGTGCTTCAACCAGCACAAGCCAGCTACCAGTCTGTGGCCCAGTCCAGTGTCCAACAACCAGCACAAGCCAGCTACCAGTCTGTGGCCCAGCCCAGTGTGCTTCAACCTGCACAAGCCAGCTACCAGTCTGTGGCCCAGCCCAATGTCCCAAGACCAGCTCAAGCAAGCTACCAGTCTGTGGCCCAGCCCAGTGTGCTTCAACCTGCACAAGCCAGCTACCAGTCTGTGGCCCAGCCCAGTGTGCTTCAACCAGCACAAGCAGGCTACCAGTCTGTGGCCCAGCCCAGTGTGCTTCAACCAGCACAAGCCAGCTACCAGTCTGTGGCCCAGCCCAGTGTGCTTCAACCAGCACAAGCAGGCTACCAGTCTGTGGTCCAGCCCAATGTCCCAAGACCAGCTCAAGCCAGCTACCAGTCTGTGGCTCAGCCCAGTGTCCAACAACCAGCACAAGCCAGCTACCAGTCTGTGGTCCAGCCCAATGTCCCAAGACCAGCACAAATCAGCTATCAGTCTGTGGCCCAGCCCAGTGTCCAACAACCAGCACAAGCCAGCTATCAGTCTGTGGCCCAGCCCAGTGTGCTTCAGCCTGCACAAGGCAGCTACCAGTCTGTGGCCCAGCCCAGTGTGCTTCAACCAGCACAAGCCAGCTACCAGTCTGTGGCCCAGCCCAGTGTCCAACAACCAGCACAAGCAAGCTACCAGACTGTGGCCCAGCCCAGTGTGCTTCAGCCTGCACAAGCCAGCTACCAGTCTGTGGCCCAGCCCAGTGTGCTTCAACCAGCACAAGCCAGCAACCAGTCTGTGGCCCAGTCCAGTGAGCCTGTGGCAATGCCCATCAGTCAACAGCTAGTGCAGTCCATCTCCCAGTCTGGTGGTCCGCAACCAGCACAAACAAACTCTGAAACCATGGCCCAGTCCAGTAGCCAACAATTAGTCCAAGCCAGCTCCCAGTCTGCAGTAGACCGTAGACAGCTGCTTAAGCCTCAGAGAGGTAGACCTTTGCAAATTGGTTCCAAGCTTTTTTCAGGTTTCAAGCCAGTTCAGAATCCAAGCTTTGGCTTTTTCATGCCTTTGCAGATTACAAATAAGTCCATATTACAACCCAGCAACCAAATGGTGCAACATGGCAGTCAGTTAGTCAGCCAGCAACTAGCTGAGTCCAGTGACCAATCAATGGTTCAGGTCAGTGGCCAGCAACCAGTACAAGCCATCAATGAAGCTCAACCAGTGCAAGCCAGTGGCCAGTCTGCAGCCCAGACCTCCAGGCAACAAGAAATAACAGCCAGCCAATCTGTCTCTCAGTCCAGTGGCCAGCCACCAGTACAAGCCATCAGTGAAGCTATAGCTCAACCAAGCAGCCAGCAACTAGCACAGGCTTTTGGTCTGTCTGTGGTCCAGCCCAGCAGCCAACCACTAGCTCAAGCCAATTCTCAGTCTGTTGCTCCGCTCATTGGACTGCAAGAAGCACAGTCCAGCTTCCAATCTGTGGCTCAGTCCAGCAGCCAGCAACTCCCACAGGTCACTGACCCATCTCTGTCTCAGCCCAGCAGTCAACCAGTGCAAGCCAGTGGCCAGTCTGCAGCCCAGACCTCCAGCCAGCAACCAGCACAAGCTAGCTACCAGTCTGTGGCCCAGCCCAGTGTCCTAAAACCAGCTCAAGCCAGCTACCTGTCTGCACTCCAGGAGAGTGGACAAACCGTTTCCAAGCCAGTGAAGTCCCAAGGTGAACAGCTTTATCAGATTGGATCTAAGCTTTATTCATGCCAGGAGTTTGTATCACAGCCCAGTTACCAGCTTGCAGCCCAACCAGGACAGACTAGGTATCGGCCTTCATCCAGACCTAGTACTCCATCCTTGACTCAACGTATAGAATCTGTTGTTCAGGCCAGTTACCAGGCCCCAGTGAAGACTGGGCAGCCTACCTATGAGTCTATGGTGCAACCCAGCAACCAAGTCCCTCCCAGACCACTGCAATCCATGCTCCAGTCTGTTTTCAGACCAGCTCAGCTGCCTGAACAGCCTAGCTACCAGCCTCCGTTGCTTCTAAGCCGACAGCCTCTTGCTCCGAAGGTACAACCAAGCTTTTTGCCTCTTGCCAAGCCTGGACCATCCAGTTATGGTTCTGTATTGAGGCACAGTGGTCAACCTTCTAGGGAAATGCAGCAGCCTGGCTACCAGCCTTTGGCCTGGCCAGGGCAAGAGGTGTATCAGCCCCTAGTGAAACCTATACAATCCAGCTATGGACCCTCAAGAAAGCTGGAAACTCCTGGAAACATTCAGCCTCAAAAACTGCCTAGCCGCCAGTCTCTAGGTCAGCCCAGCTACAGTTCCCAAGCCATGCCAATGCAGTCCAGGTACCAGGCACAGTCACTTTCTGAGAAAGTTTCTCAGCCTGGATACCAGATGTCTTCCAAGGCAGGGCAGTCTGGTTCCCAGCCTGAAATTCTGCCTAGCCACCAGTTTCTATCTCCATCTGGCTACTCATCCCTAGCCATGCCAATGCAGTCCAGGTACCAGGTACAGTCAAGTTATGAGAGCATCTCACAGCCTGGATTCCAGACCTTTTCAATGCCTGGTCAATCAAGTTCCCAATCTGTATCCAGATCAGGTTCCCAAGCCCTGGAGCAGCCCAGCAATCTCTTTGTCTCAAGCTTTGAGTCAGTGCAACCTGTACTTCAGTTACCAACACAGTTGAATTACCAGTCTGTCACAGGTCAAAATGCTCCTGGACCTGCCCAAAGAAGGCCACATTCATCCAAGAGCAAGTTCAGGCTGTTTCAACAATAGCTAACTACCTGTTTTTGCTGTTTGACCTGTTTCAAAACAATAAAACGTCAATAAAATATCAAGTGTCTTTCTGGTGTTTGAAGTGAACTGTTTAGTTTTTATTGGTGGCTGACAAATCTGCAATGCAATACTGAAGACAATGCAAACTGAGTCAAGATGTTGAAATAGATCTGCATAACCAGTGAGACACCCCACAAATGGAAAAGGCTATTGATGGCTCCATCCTGCAGCAGTATTGACAACTTCATGGTGGAAACATCCATTCAGAATTTTATGGTAGCATAAGCTGAAGAGGATCCCCTTTTTTTTTTTTTTTTTTTTTTTTTTTTTTTTTTTTTTGAAAGCAAATTTTCACCACAGGAAAGCTCACAGGAATACTACAAAATCGTTCCATTGGCGTGCATTTCCACATATTAGAACTAAACTGGGCTGTACTTTCAAACTGGATATTACATCAAATTAATTCACATTCACATTTCTCCAGTTTTTAAACTAGAATATTTAAATATTTTTATTCCATTTAATAACCTGCTGATTTGCAGAGGTGGGGGACTTGAGTCACATGACTTGAGTCAGACTTAAGTTGCACATTTAAGGACTTGAGACCTGCTTGACAAATTTTAATAGACTTGACATGACATTCATGACTTGAGTTAAATGGCTTGCAATAACTTGTCTTTTGTTTAATGTTTTTGAATGCGCCGCAACCTAACCACGTGACGCAGCAGGCAAACAGAGCTATCTTGAGCTCTCACGGACAGAGCATGCAGTCGTGACGGAACATGGACGGCGCTACGCCAAGAATAATTAAGTAAAATAACATTTTGAACATTTGAAGAGTTTACTTTGAATTGGTTTTGTGTTCATTAAACAGAAAATTGGGTAAATCAGTGCTGTCAACGTTTTCCAGTTTAACACGTCAAAAATATTTAACGCAAACGCAGCATCCGTTTTTCTGTCATCCTTTGTCTAGCATTACAATATCACGCTCTTATTCATGCAAATGCTTTTAAATCATTTAAGCGCGCCAAAAGAGAAAAGGAGGATGTACTGTCTTTGAATGTCCTGTCACACACATGACGCACAGAAATACACGCGCCAGAATGTCACGCTTAAACGAACAATAACACACCCAATAATGCCAAAAATGTCCGTTTTGTCGAGTATCCTCATTAGAGCAGCCTTGAATGATTTAAAGTCTTAAACGAAAGTAAATAGTTGTGAGGAAAGTGGGATGTGGTGAGATCCGCATCATATGCGGAAGATCTTAAAGTGACAGCAACCAATGCTGTCTGTCATTGATGAACAAATGTAACAGAAAATTATCACATTTAATTTATTGTAAGTGCAATGCATTGTAAATGGTTGTTCACTGTTTATAAGGAAAGTCAGCTTTTTTTTGCAATAGCACTTATGTGTACAGTGTCTAATAATTGGTCTTCAATGTTAGACTTTGAGTGAAAAATTATAGATAGTTTATGGGGATGCACATAAATATATTGTATACACATGATACACACACACACACACACACACACACACACACACGCAGCTGTATGTGACACCTTTTGAGTAGAAATGCATATTGCAATTTTTTGTTGCAAATAAAACTCCCATACTGTAGTTTTAACGTATTTTAATATAAATTCAGTCAAATCGTCAAACATTTGTATGACTTGCCGACGGTGGTCAGACCGTGTCTATCCGCTGACTTTGTGCCGCCCAAAAAACGCTGGGGTCCGCCAGGTCATTGTTAGCTGGGTTTGTTTCTTAGAGAAAAAAACAATATTATTATTGTTGTCACACTCTACCCTACGAGTTAAAACTGGTTTAATACTGAAGGTTTAATCTGGTTTTAGTTTCAGTTTAGCCTATTTTTCATGGGATGCTTTTAAAAAAGGCTAGGCTATATAATGACAGTGGTTAAAATGGGATGTTATTGTTTTTACTTCACTCTCTGGAGCTTGCGTTTTAAAATACATACTAAAGTTCAGTTTTAGTGTATTTGAATGTTGTGAATTTTGTCTACAAACGTGATTTCAGTCAGGTCTAGCCTATAAACTGGTCCATCCATATTAGCAGGAGCTGTTTATCTGCTCTGCAATATGTAATGTGTGTTAATGATTTATTAATGAAAGTCATTATGAAGCGTCGCCTGGCGGGCTCGCTCCCGCGTTCCTTCCAGCGCGAGCGCCGCTGCGGCCTCGGTGACGTCACAGGGAGCGAGCGCCAGCGGACGGAGGAGCGCATCGCGGGACAAAACATCATGCGGGATTTCACGACCTGAGAGAGAGCTGCAGATGAGAGGAATCCACTGAATAACGTGAGTGTTGTTGTGTTTTGTTTCAGGAGATCTGTATGAAATCAAAATCAGCTGTAGAAACATCATCATCCTCACGCGACGCGACGCACTGCAGCGCGCGTCTGATCATCCATCAAACGGATCGCGGACGTTATAAGCGCTCTCATTTGTGTCAGTATCGATAAAGAATTAAAAAGTGTGTGAAATGTGAAGTCGCTGATTTAGTCGAATAATGAGTATCAGTGATCAGATCTTCTGGAAACCACATAAACACCAATGACGTGAAATAATGTGTTTGACGGTTATTATTGGCGAACAGAAACAGTTAATCGCTCAAAGGCCTGATCGCTTTATGTTTATAAATGTTATAAGATCTGTTCATCTCGTCCTCATATTAAAAAGAAATAGCGACTGTTTGAATTGAGAGCATTTATATGCGTAAAGATGGATATTACTAAAATATTCTGTATTTTTACCATGTTTTTGGACATGATACCATAGTATTCTTTAGTAACATTACTTACATTGTGTACCTTGTAAATATTATGGTATATGAATAAGATTATGCAACAAAATGTCTATACCTTTTGATTATGTAGATGTTTTGATTTTTATGTAATTTTGGATGTTCTGATTTAATTTAATTTTAAGTAACTCTTTCAAATAAATCATATAATTAACAATCACTAAATCAAACAACAGTTCAAGTACACTAGATGGTACTTTATGTACATTTGAAATATCTAAATGTCAAGTTTCAGTCATATCTTTTCATATACAGTATGAGTTAAAAGTTTGAATTATTAGTTTGGACTTATAATAGATTATTCTCTTAAATAATAATGAGAGAATAATCTGAAATATTGTATTTGTTATCTGTGATGTTTATATTCAGATATGATCAGTGTTTTGGTCAGTCATTGTGATGTGATGCTGCTGTGGTCTCCAGATGATCGGGTTGACATGGCAACACTGAGACTATCCACTTCCTGGAAGACACACACACACACACACACACACACACACACAGGGTTGAGATGATGTAATTGATGCTTTATCATCACCGCAGGAGGATCATCTCAGCTTATTCTTACATACTTCAAAGAATACCATGGTTTTACTATGGTACCAATCCACATCGCTTTAGGAGAGTGTTTTAGTGTCATTGTATAATTCACCCACTCATTTTATTATTGTTGTCACATGACACTTTACTTTGATGATTGAATTGCTATGGTTGTTATTAGTATTGGCTCCTCCCCCTGGTGTTTGCCGTGCTCTGATTGGCTCTTGTCTGCAGATGGCTCTGCTGTGGAGGAGGAGCATGTCTCTATTGAACGGCTCTGTGGTTGGCATGGCGCCGGGGCCCGGGGTCGTTACGGTGACCCCCGGGGGTCACAACCGGTCGTGGGAGACTCCAGTGGTCGCCCCGGAGACGCCCATCTTCCTCATGACCCCTGCCGCTCAAACCATCTCGGGGATCTTCACCTGGACGGCGCTGCTGCTCACCTGCCAACAGGTCAAACACACACATTTATGTTCATAAACTCATAATTATTGCATAAACTCAACCATGAGACTCTTCTCCATTAAACAGACGTTACCTAGGGGATTTATTACATTTTAATTATTATATATTTATATCTAGTTTTATTTGAATTATTTATTTATGTGTCAGAGTATGTTATCTTTTGATTAAATATAACAATTATTTTTAAGATACTTTGTGATTTTTGTGATATTTATTTTAGTAATAATAATAAATTACAATTATTAAATGTTTATATTTAATATATAAATATAAAATTATTTATAGATATATAATATTATACATTTGTTATATACATTTTTATATTATGTATTAAATAATATTATGAATATGAAAGCATATATAGTATTCTTAGAATTATATATTTATATATATATATTTATACATTTCTTCTATTATATATTGAATAACAATATGAATATGAAAGCAAATACATTATATATATATATATATATATATATATATATATATATATTATATTATTTTGCATTATTTTTTTCTATTTTAATTAATATGCATCATATATATATATATATATATATATATATATATACATATTTTTTTCTATTATATATTGAACATAATATGATTTAAATATACTATATATGGCATTTTTAAAATGATATATACTATATATTATATATTTTTTCTATATATTGAATGTATATAAATTATATAACAATATAATATAACATTTTTTTCTGTTTATTGAATAATAACAATATATATATATTTATAAAATATTAATATAATATAAATGTACTATATATAGTATTCCTAATATATATATATATATATATATATATATATATATATATGAATATGAAATCAAATAAATAAATACATTTTATATACATTTTGAATTGTTTTTTCTATTTTAATTAATATAACACACTTATTTTAGAATATATGATAGATGATTAATTAAGTGGCTTTAATGATTTGCAGTAACAACATGATATTGTGTAATTTATGATTTGTAACGTTGGGTGATGGTGATGATGGTGATGGTGATGATGATGAGGAGCAGTTGCTCTGGCAACAGGTGGCATGACATCAGAGAGCAGAGGTGGTTGCATAGCAACTGCATTCAGAACACAGTCTGCAGTGTGTGTGAGTGTGTGCGTGTGTGTTTGTGTTCAGCTTATATGAACCTGTGAAACACACACATGGAGAGTTTTGGTGATGAAAGAGCCACCTGCTCCACTGACACACAAACACACCCACACAAGCTGTTATATTCATTCACACGTGTCTTCTAACTTAAACAGGACACTGTATTTCTTCTCAGTTTACATGTGTAATGTTTTGCCATGATTGTTGTATATATAATAAAGCATCAATGTGTGCTGCATACATTTACTGAAGAATAATAAACAGCAGAATATCAATAGGCATGATAATGAATATGTAATAACTGACAATAATTGTGTGTGTGTGTGTGTGTGTGTGTGTGTGTCTCAGATCTACATGCACTTGCGTTATTATAACACTCCTAATGAGCAGCGGCACATTGTGCGCATCCTCTTCATCGTGCCCATCTACGCCTTCGACTCGTGGCTCAGTCTGCTATTCTTCACCAACGAGGAGTACTACGTTTACTTCGACACCGTCCGTGACTGCTACGAAGGTCAGACCCATCACTGTGTGTTTTGATATACCGTCACACAACACGTATGAGTGTCTGTGAAGCCTTTTGAACTTCAATTCTGACTAATACTGCACTGATACTATCAGAAGAGAACCACCATGTTGCCCAACTGTTGAGAGCTGCCATTTCTGTTTCACATAATCATATAAGAAACATCTAACGGCAAACGAAACGAAAGTGGAACGAAACCACGCCGTCATGATGAAATAATGAGCCTTGAATGAATGAGTTATATCTCCAGTCCACAAAAACAATTCACCAATGTTCACCATGGATTTAACTGTAACCATGATGGTCGTATAAATTGTTGAATATTTTAACATTATTCATTTCAGGGCTCATGCAAACTTTTGAGAGTGAAATTCAAGAACTTTTCAAGGACTTTTTAAAGTGCTTCACACTTTTTCAGACACTTCAAATCTTTAATTTTAATGTGATTTGTAAAACTAGAAGTTAAAAAAGATAAAGGAAATCTAATGCTTTGTGGCAAACAAAGTATAACCAGTAGATGGCAGCAGATGAGCACTTATTGGCTTAGCCATTTCAACTCCAGGATATATGGAAATCTCATGAAAAACAAAAACTTTTTCAAATTGTAACTGAAAAGGCACTCCTTTTACAATCAATGAAGCTGTCGGCAGGGGCATGGGAAGACGAAAATGTAATATGTTGCATAATTAATGATTTTTTGCTGCATTAACATTATTTTCTTGTTTATTTTTGTGAAGCTGCTTTGAAACAATCTGTATTGTGTAAAGCACTAATAAATGCTTTAATATATATATATATATATATATATATATATATATATGATCATTGTTTGTTCATGTTAGTTAATGCTTGAACTAATGTTAACAAATGAGAGCTTACTTTAAGTTTTTTTTTTTTTTTTGGAATCTTTTGGAATTCCACTTCCTTAAATTCACATTCAAACTGCAATTCTGCGTTCTTATTGGCTATTCAAGTTTTTCACACAATCCTATATAAATCAACCAATGTCATGTTTTGCTTGAAATCTAATACTGATGCTTTCACAGTCCTTCTTTCATTGACTTTCATTTTTCTGTAGAGTCGGTGATGAGTAACACACTGATCTCTGTATTATATATTATAAATCAGTGAGCTAATACCATGTGAACACAGCTTTATTGTATAAACAGTAACTGGAGTAAGTATTGACATTTCATGATTACTCCAGAACGCCTAAATGTTAGTACGGTATGTTCACCAAGCTTATGATTAAATGTCATATTTGAAATCACCAATGAAATCTGACAACAGCTCGCCTATAAAGTGTTTATAAATGCTCGACTCATGACAAAAAACAGTATTTGTCAGGCTGGACCAAGCTAATATGCATTTCACAGTCATAACCACGCATCTCAGAACACTGACTGTTTCTATAGGAACTGGTGCTTCTAACAGCAGCTGCAGTGATGCAATGACTTTACCGATTGCTGATTGGAAGGCGGGACTTATTCCGCCACTTTCTCCCATTCATTGTAATACGAGTGCACAATCTTTATGTATATAAAGTCTTTGGCTCAGTATAACAGAGCTGTAGAAACATTATCAGGATGTTGTGTGTTCAGGGCTTGACATGAACTTTTTTCTGCTCACCAGCCACTGTGTCTAGTGGTTTTCCAAAGTTACTAAACGCTCAGAATTTTGACATCGATACTATTGGGGAAAGAGACATTTCTAATATTATCTCATAATTTAGCAGCAGGTATATTAGGCTGCTGTCACTTTAAGACCTGACACATGTGTTTTCTTTCTCAATTGTTTACGTTTACTTAAAACTTAACTGACTGTGTTTACGTGAATACTCGCCAAAATACTTGACATTATTTTGTTTGTATTTGACTGTTTTAGCGCAATAAACAGTGAAAAATAACTGAATTTAGTACTGAGAGGCAGCTTTATGTGCATGTGAGCACAACATCTGCGGGAATGAGTAAAATTATACGTAATACGAGCAATCCCATGCCGAAATTCAAACCCTGTACACAGCAAAATACCCAGAGTTAAATCAACTCTGCTCAGATTACATATGAACCCTCTCTACATAGTGTTAAGGTAACACTGAAGCAGAGTTAAAGTTAATGAGATAATTAAGTGATTAATTAAGTTATGATTGAGCATTAGTGATGAACACCTGCTGTTAACAAGCAGAATCACTGAAGAGAAACACAGCCTTAGATGAAATCAACTGAAGATAAAATACATACAATCTCTCAAGATCTGATTAAACAACTCCACAAACAGCATATTATTTCATGAACTTTAAAACTGCTTTAGTGTTATTTTAACTCTTTGTAGAGAGTGACCATATGTTCTCTGAGCAGAGTTGATTTAACTCTGGAGATTTTGCTGTGTAACACCAACAATATTCATCCAGAGCAAATGAAACAAGGCGGGTTTATGTGTCAACTTGACAATTGAAAGCATTTCAGATATTTCAGTATTGATATGTATGGAAAAATCGATATTTTTGACAACACTACATTTCACTTAGTTTGTTATTTCAGATGCCTTTTTAAAAGACTACACTTTAAATATATTATATATAAAATACAAGCCAACAAAGGGACTATTATGAGTGACTGTGTTACATGCCACTGCTTAAAACACCTGCATTTGGCTGAATTTTGGAAATCCACCCGCAATGTTAATGTTAAGCCCTGTGTGTGTGATATTGAGGTGATAAATCACTGTGAGGAATGTGATGTTGAGATGTTGGTCACGTCTAGACCTGCTCAATATAAACACCTGCAGGACTAGTACAGTTACACCGAGGGAACTATGATTCCTCAGAGCTTTCTCTTTCACTGCTCTGTTATGTTCTGGTTAATTACCCTTTGTTTCAGATGATTCTCCTAATATTCCTGAGGAGAAATAAAACTGTAGTCACTTGTCGTCAATACAGAGAACATTTGATGAGAAATGTTTATAATGAGATCTCTGACTTTTGGGATCTTTATCAAATCTGAGCGTTGGAGAATTAATTGTGATATGGTGATTTGTATTTTCTGTGCTGATTCTCTATCTCTCTGTGTGTTTCTGCAGCGTTTGTGATCTATAACTTCTTGAGTTTGTGTTATGAGTATCTGGGTGGCGAGAGCGCCATCATGGCCGAGATCAGAGGGAAACCCATCCAGTGAGTTCAGCGATTCTCTCGGTTTCTCTGTCAGGTGTTATATGAGCTGGTCTGAGGGAAATGTGTGTGTTTGTTCAGGTCCAGTTGTGTTTACGGCACTTGTTGTCTGTGGGGCAGAACTTACTCCATCGGCTTCCTGCGCTTCTGCAAACAGGTATCAGAAACACACTCATTTCTCTATGACATAATAGAGCTGCACAATTCTGGATAAATTGATTGAAAACAGGTTTTTGTTTAAAATAGAGAGATCACAAATCTCCCGCAATTCTGAATGGATTAAACAATGAAGCATGTAATTAACTAGAGATTCTTACAGATGTTCTTTTTTTTTTTTACACTTTTTATTTATTAATTTTTTTTACTTAGTTGGTATGGTACAAAACTTGGTAAATGTTTTGGCACTTTCTATGTGAACACACATGATTCAAAAAGGTTAAATGGTCCTGAAAATGAGTCAAAAATGAGCGCCTTGGTAACGAATGGAAGATTAATTTCATCTAGTGGAAGCGTTTGGTACTGCGGCCAAACTAAATCTGACTGAAAGATCATTTTTTTGAGATATTAAGCTCAAATTTGGAACAGCACTTGTTTAGATTTATGGCTTTGATTTTCTTTCAGTTTTAGAGTACAATGTGTTTTTGAAAATGTATATTTCATATAAAAATTGAAAATAGTATTTTTGTGCTACAATAAATACATTTATTGCCATTTTTCAACAATAAATGGAAAATTCTGTATCGTTTTTTACATTACCATAAAATCCCCTAAAAATCCAAAAATTTAAAAATAAAAACATTATTGAACTAAAATATAGTACATTGATTTCACTGAAAAAAAGGGTCATTTTTGACCGAAACACAAAGAGTACCAGTAAAATATTTAATTAATTTAAATTTTGTATTTGAATGAGTATTTTAGTAAATCACTCATAAAGACTTTTGTTTCATTGCTGGATGAATCAGCATTTTTGAGCGAATCTCTTGAATGATTCAATTACAAGTATACTATAATTGATGCATTCTTTATTTGTGTAAAGTTACTTTCAAAATGTCTTAAATATATTTTAAACACTCGTGTTTCAAAAATTATATTGAATTTAATGACTAAATCTGCATATAATAATACATGTACAAATGCACAAAAAAATTGCAATTTATTTTTTATTTGCAAAAAAAATCAAACACTTATAATAGCAAGTATTTTTACAGATTTCAATTTTCGATACATTAATATTGTGAGATTGCTTGGAATTTCACACAGCATTTTTATGGTTTTCCTCTTTTCAAACTTGATTTGGCAGCAAATTATTAAAAATAATAAAACAATTATGGTTCATTATTAACATGTTTTAATGTTTTAAAACAAAACTAGTTTTTTTAAATATAAAACCCTGTTTTTTAATCAGGTATTTTCTCTTTATGACCTTTAGAAAATGAATATATTCATATCACAAATTGAGAAGATGTTGATTGTAGAAGCGATTATCTGTATGAATTGTGTTTTTATTGAGTTCTTGAATAAACATGTGTGTGTCTCAGGCGACGCTGCAGTTCTGTGTGGTGAAGCCACTGATGGCCATGATGACTGTGATCCTTCAGGCCTTCGGGAAATACAGAGACGGAGACTTCAAGTGTGTGCATTCATCTCAGTCATCACACACACACTCATATATGAGACACACAGATATCAGTGACAGTTTTATTAAAGCATCTCTCTGTCTGTCTCTCCAGCGCGGCCAGCGGTTATTTATACGTGACAATCATCTATAACGTCTCGGTCAGTCTCTCTCTCTACGCTCTCTTCCTCTTCTACTTTGCCACTCGAGATCTGTTGGAGCCGTACGGCCCCATGCTCAAGTTCCTCATGGTCAAATCCGTCATCTTCCTCTCCTTCTGGCAGGGTGAGTCTTCATCGCCACATCATCTGCACTGACCTGTGGGTCGACATTTGATTTGGGTCCTAAATAACAGGAGTTTGAGTGTTTTTATCAAGTGTCAAAACAGAAATAAAATTATTTTAAAATAATAATTTAGAAACTTGATAAAATAAGATGTTAATCTAAATATTGTTGTAAAAAAATATGAATATACTTTTTAAATGTAATAAAAGTAATAAATAGTAAACAGTATATTCAATTTAAATGTTAGAAAAATTATAAATCTAAATCTGTGTGTGAAATCACAATTGTTTTGTAATATAATTTTAATTTGTAATTTTTATCATTTTTACATAAAAAAGACTGGAAATGCTGAAAATGTTGAAAATATTTCTTTGTTGTTATAAGATATTAAACTAAATATTACTCTTAAATAACATTTCTTAAAATAAAATAACAAATAAAATAAAACATTAAAATAACATTTAAATAATTTCTTAAATACAAATCTAAATATTTCGGCTAAAAACAAAATTTAAATTTAAATGTGTGAAAACTGCAATTGTGTTGTAACGTTATTTTTGAATATTAAATTATTGTTAAAACAAATATAATTCTTAAATATATCTTAAAATGTTCATAAATATTAAAACGATATTATTATAAGATGTTAATCTAAATATTATAATAATATATCATTCCTCAATATAATTAAAATAAATAATAAACAATATCTTAAATTTAAAAGTTTAAACAAAATGTCAATCTAAATGTGAGAAAATTTTTTACATTTAGTATTTATAACAATACAATTTTTAAATAAGACTGGAAATGATGTACATTTTAAAGAACATGTTAATAAAACAATTGTATTTTGTTTTACTGACGATCAAAAAAAACTTTTTTGTGTGATGTAGGGATGCAGTTGTTGCTATAAGATATTAAACTATTGTATTGTAAGTATTGTTAAATAATGAGTATAATTCTTAAATATAAATATAAATATCTCAAATTAAAACAAAATATACCAATATAATATAAAATATAATATCTAAATGTTATGTGAAAAACTACAATTGTAACTATTTATTTGTATAAGCACTCCAAACACATACATTTAAAAAAAAATGTTAAACAATAAAATAAAATATTAAAAAATGTTATACTGTAAAAAAATTGTATTGCCTTGTGTGATGTAGACATGCTGTTGTTATATGAAACTATATAATACTGTTAAATAAAGAACATGATTCTTAAATATGAATCAAAATATCTAAAATTAAAATAAAAAATATGAAATCTAAACAAATATTTTGAAACATGCATTATTTTTTACATTCAGATCTCCAAAAGAAACACAAAATGAAAGATAAATGTCTTCCTAAGTGAATATATTGTCTTGTGTGACGTAGGGATGCTGTTGGCGATTCTGGAGAAGTGCGGCGCCATTCCTCGCATCAACTCTCCTGATGTCACTGTGGGGGAGGGGACTGTCGCCGCCGGTTACCAGAACTTCATCATCTGCATCGAGATGTTTTTCGCCGCTCTGGCGCTCAGACACGCGTTCACGTACAAGGTCTACATGGACAAGAGACTCGATATACAGGGTAACGAACACATCATCACTGAATAGCCAATCACTGAGCAGGAAATACAGATCAAACATACAGCAGTCTCTGGATATATGATCACAGCTTTAAATAGAGGAGTATGTTGTGCAATCTGATCACTCAAACCACATTTTTATCTTCAGAAATATGTGCAAACACATTAGTAGTGACATTTGATATGGTTTTCATTAGTTTAGACTAGATTCTGATTCAGTTTGATTTGATTCTGATTAATTTTGATTCCGAGTATTTTTCAGTTTCACAGTTGTGAGATACTTTCTCTCTGATGAAACATGATTTATTTTGCCGTGGCGCTGAAGATTGAACACATTTATAGAACTGAAATACGTCTATGTCTCAGACTCTGAATGTTTCTGAAGTGATCTTCCTCTTTTTCTTCCTCTCTATCATTTCTATCATTTCTTCTGTTTCTACTTCTTCCTGCTCTTGTGTCCATCTCTGTCTCTCTCTCAGGTTGTGTTCCTGTCTATGGCCAGTACGGTAGGTTTACTGTGTACTTTATCTTCTGTGTGTTCATTTGATACATAACAGACTTTGCTACATGCGCTGTTTGTCTATAGAGGAAAACTTTCATTTCACTTTATTAATTTAGTTTTGTGATCTCATGTTGTTCATTTCTGCACTGACTACCTTGAACATTAAATACTGATGAGCTAACTCGTCCATTTACAGAAATTTGTCCAATTAAATGCTCAATAGTGTGAGATCTAACCTTAAAGGCACAGTATGTAGTTTTCACCACTAGAGGTCGCTTATTCAAAACGAAGGCGTAGCTTGATGATGCCTTGATTTTGCGGATTTATGGGAGGTGTTGTCTTCACGTCTACAGCCGGTGGAAAAGAATCGGGATGGGGCTCGGGCAGAAATCATGTTCATGGATGAGCTAATGAATTAAAGATATATTAACAAAACTGTAGTATGAGGCAGGGTGTTGCTGAAAACCGTTGGAGTGATTGCTAATGAGAGACGAGCGCGACATGCCTTGAGAACAGCGGGACTTTTATTATGCCGCAGTCGGTGCTTCCTCTTCTCCTCTTTGTGTGTTGAAAGTTGTTATAATGCTACTCTGTATTCTCTCGGCGGCTGCTACGAGACACTTAATGCTCACTCCAGTAAACTAGATTGATATTAGGCATCAAGAAAACTAGATTTAAACAATAAGGGCGCAATGCGACGCAAGGCACAGCGCAAGTGTGTTTGCTAGTTTGCGTCCGCCGCCGTTCGCGTTTTCCCGTTCAGCGCCACGTCCTTAAATTAGTAAATGCATTTGCGCTGGTTAGTGCGCCCATGGGCGTGCTGGTCTAAAAAAGAGGTGTGTTCAGGCGCATTGCCGGCGCATTGCTATTTTAAGGAGCTGAAAATAGACTGCGCCATAGACCAACTCAAACCTGGTCTAAAGTCTAAAGTCAATGGCGCAATATTTTTTGTTAGAGCGCGTTGGTAGAAACTGCGCCTCTGGGCGTGTCCACAGTGCGCGTTGACTTTGCTTATTACACACAGGGATGCGCATCACACAAACATGCCAAATATTAAAAACAAAAGGATTACAGTGTAAAAGAATATTATTATGTAGGCTACATAAATATAGAAATGTAATGATGAATAGTCTATAGGCTACCTATTTTCAATTCAGCCTATTACTACTTATAATGATGAACGAAATTAGCTAATTAATTGAACAATCGTGCCAATACACACACATATATATTAACTGACTTTAACTTTGCGCACGAGCAGATCGGTTTCTTCGCTTGAAAAGCGTTCAGCTTTTCCGCCAACAAATTCCGCCATGTAAATAGCAATCCGCCATGGCGCGAGCGCATCTGGCTCTTAAAGGGAATGGGAGATGACACTCTGATTGGTTTATTGAACGTTACGCCCGTTACTCATTAAGAGAATAGGGACAACCCATTTCAAAAATGCGCCCCGGCGCACGGACCATTTTTCCGTCGTTAAAATAGCAAAAGTGGATTTGGACACGCCCTGAGTGCACCTGCGCCGTGCGCTTTACACTTTGCGTTTAGATCGTTAAAATAGGGCCCCCTGACTGTGTTGAGTTATATAACAATGATTCGTTTTCTGTTGATGAATGTATCCAAACAGTTGATCACCTGTCTAATAAAACACATAATATATGTGTTTAATATGTATAATATATAAGTGTCTTTGGTGTTTCCATGGTTTCTACCAAATAAACCGGAAATCGAAGGTAACGCGGGTATGATGTCACTGATAGGTGACGTGTCCTGGTTAAAATTGCATTCTTGGAAACATCTGGGATAAAGTCAACAAAATATACACCACTGTTACAGTGGTTTTTGGATATTTTAATCAAAAAATCTTACATATTGTGCCTTTAACCCTACAAAAAAAAGCATGTTTAACATGTTAAATTCTACAATAAACTTAATAAAAAGTAGTTACATTTTATAGCTGATATAATTTACAGTTCATTCATCACACTGGGAATTAAACTCAAGGGATTTGCATTGTGGGATACAGTTTACATTTACATTTATTAATTTAGCAGACAATTTTATCTAAAGTGATTTAAAACAAGGAATACAAGCAATTCATCTTAAGAAGCAATAAACACGAGAAGTGCTACTAACAAAAGTTTATGACATTAAGAATAGTGCAATTTATTCAATCAAATCAACAATTTATTAACAATTTATCATTCTTCAAACATTATGTGAATGTCACTTTTGAATGTTCCAAAACAAATAGTATCCTTTGAAAAATGTTAAACAAATGTCCAACTAAAACGTGTCAGGAAATAAGTTCCATAAATGATATAAATTGTCATTTAAGGTCAGTTCTTAAGGCCAGTTCACACTAAGAATGATAACTATACTCATAACTATTTGTATCCACAACAATAAACGATAACGGTTTGTTTATTCTAAGCTCACACGCTGCGCTTTCAAACTGTAACACATCATTGAACCTGAGTTTTGCTGGTCTTGTTGCATTTACACAGCTTTAACCAGCAGATGTCCTCAGCATGCTATGTTTCGAGTGAATAGCTAGTGTAATCGATCTAATCTAACAGTGAATTTAGCTGACGAAGTCAGTATAGTGGAATAAAAACAACACCTAGTCTTTTTCACTGCAGCTCTAAAGGAAGCAAGACAAAGTTGTTGAAACTAGCGTTGGATTACCTGAGGTAATTTTATGTTACACTGTTTGCTAGCCTGGCATAATGATTTCAGGGTTAATACTTCTCACCATTTATTCAGAGGACATGACCGACTGTTTTCCATATGTCCATTTTCTTTAAATTATACTTTAAAAGGGGGGTTTGACTTGTCGAACAGTAGTTGCTTTTCTGGACCTCGGCAATTATCCTTAAATCAGAATGGATTCTGATTGGCTGTCAGTGTTTTCTCCTTAAACAAATGTTACAGACTTGCTTTTGTCGAGCTGTTGATTATTTGATTTTCCCACACCAGCTTTTTGTTTCAATATTAAATCCGTCTGTCTTCCTCTCTCTGTGTGTCAGGTCGCTGTGCTCCCATGAGCATCTCCAGCAGTCTGAAGGAGACGATGAATCCGGGCGACATGCTGCAGGACGCCATCCATAACTTCTCTCCGGCGTATCAGCAGTATACGCAGCAGAGCCGAGCCGAGCCGCTGAGCCGCTCCAACAGCAGCAGCAATGAGAAAACACTGCTGCTCAGCTCCGACGACGAGTTCTGACGCACATTCACACGCTAAACAAACCCTAGTGAGGAGGTGATCATGATGATGCCTACATAGACAGCACCTTTAGACTGCTTTTGAACTGACTTCATCAGCTCTGCTGCACGAGCATGAACCATTCAGATCCCGCGCTTACATTATAAGCATAAGACTATACAGATACATTCACATTTTTTAAATGAAATGTACAAGAATTTGAATAAAATAAATTTTATGTTGTGTATCACAGATTGAGAATCAGTAGTTTAATGTAAGTGCGGCACATAAAGATGCTGCTCATGTAGAGCGTCTCAAATCACTCACTGATGAGGGTTTATTATCTGCAGGAGTCAGTGAGACACATCCAGACTGACAGATGATTATGAATCATAATGACGTGCCATATATACACACAAACGCTCTTCTCGGCACTTTCTACATGTGTGTTTCAGGGTAACGTGAAGATTTATTTACATGAAGTATCTATAGATTATAAACTGCTGCATAATAAACCACTGGAACGACTAGTTCATGACTGAAATGCCTTAAACGTTACTCTCTTTGAAAACTTTACCATAGTAAATACCTGCAATTTTTGAATGAAGCAATTTAGTTTTCTTTCTTTCTTTCTTTCTTTCTCAAAATGGATGTAAAGATGAGTGAGATACAGATAAAACAGAATAAACCTCAGATGTTGAAAGTAGCGTGTGAAGTGATTTACTGAGATGTGATCTTAATTTACAGTTTGGTTTTCCTCTAATAATTGTCCTCTTCAATTCTATTATCAGTCATGACTAAGAAATACACTTGATAAATCTTTGAAAAAATATTAATTTCATTGAAATATGCAGCGTGCATGTTTAAAAAAAATCATGTAACTCTTGATCTGTGCAGGATGGCAAACAGTGATTATTCAATTCCTCTAGTTTAGTGTTTCAGAAGGAAGAATGTCCTACAGTTAAAGTTGATCAGTTTTTACCATCTTAATTAGATTAACTGCTATATCCAAGACAAGATTCACCTCTTCCAGGACACACTCGCCTTTATAAAGTCATTTGATTAAGAAAGAAATAGAAATTTGGTGTCCTAAATCTTTATTTTATTGGCACTTGGTAATTGTCATAAAATCTGAACAAACCTTATAGGTTATTCCCCCTGTCAAGACAACCAAAACGATGTAAATTTGATAATTTTGTTGTGGTGTTTTATATCCATAATTCGCTCCTCTTAATGAAGCTTCTGTTTTCACTGCTTATGTCATATTATTTATGCTTGTTGTGTCAGCCACAAAATGAGATGGATGAAAACAGGGCATCATTTAATATGAACAGAAGAAATAGATTTGATCTGTGAATAATAATAATAATAATAATAAAATGTTTACTAGTTTATTGAATTTGTTATGCTTTAAAGTGTCCACAGGAGGGCGCAGGCGAGTTTTTATAGTGCAGCTGTCCTCGTCAATCCTAGCGGAGCAGCTGATATAATGGCACACAGTGAGTGTTTGACTTTAGCATTGCAGCAACTGAGGTTGTCATTTAGTGTCTTAAATCTTCACTTTATTGGCACTTTGAGCTTCACAGTTAATTGTCATAAAATCTAAACTTTATTTGAAGCTTCTGTTTTCACTGTTTATGTCATGCGTGTGTTATATCAGTTTATTGTATCAGCTGACAGCATAAAGAAAAGAGTATTTATCGAAAAGTATTATGTAGCCTACATGTATTTATCGAATTTGTTATTGAGCTCTTAAGGAACGGCAGAATCTGTCCCTGTGCTTTAAAGTGTCCACAGGAGGGCGCAGGCGAGTTTTTATAGAGCAGTTGAGCTCGTTTCATCGTCATGTTGAGTTTCGCATTACAATCCTAACGGAGCTGCTGATATAATGGCACACAGTGAGTGTTTGACTTTAGCAAATCAGATGTGTGTACTAATGCTTCGTCACTTATCCATCGAAATTAACTATTATTAACGACGAATCAGTAAAGGCTTAATCTGACAAGTTGTTTACTGTTGTGCTGGCATGTGTTTGTTATTTCGGTCGAACGTTTCATACAGCGAGAGAAATTTGTGTCAAGAATCACAAAAAAGTTAACTGACTTAGTTAAAATTACTTTTTTTTTTTTTTCGTTTCTAATTTTAAGGCATGTTGTTTTGTTGTCCCTATGCCATAAACTCAAAACTGGCCTTTTCTAATCTGAATTCACAGCATTTCACATTTTAACTTTGACCATTATTGCTGCTTGTAAGAATAGTTTAATAATGATGTTTTCAGAGTTAATTGTAATGTAAGTCTTTTGTTTCAGTGATTGGTGCACACAGTCCTGGTCACAACAGACCACAGAGCATAGACGCACCTCCTACGTGTAAGTCTTAATAATCAGTTCTTGCTTTTTCCTGGGGACCAAATGTTTTGCTCCCATTTTTATTGCTCACTGAAACACATTTTGTCTCTTCAGAAGAGATGAAGTCATCCTCAAATACAGCTTCTACTGGTTGATTGTGTTCATTTTTGTTTATTAACTCTGATATTGGATTAGGGTCAAGCATGTGTGTTGTGTGTTTCAGTGAGTGATCTGAGGATTGTTCTGCTGGGGAAGAGTGTGTCAGAAAACAGTGGAGTGGGAAACGTCCTGTTGGGACGATCAGTGCTTGACAGTGAAGCTCATCCAGATGTTGTAGAGAAAGTCAGAGGAACACTGAAGGACAGACATGTGATGGTCATCAACAGTCCTCAGCTGCTCCAGTCAGATCTGTCACTCCGTCACATCACACAGACAGCGAGAGAGTGTGTGTCTCTGTCTGATCCAGGACCTCATGTCTTCATACTCGTACTGCAGCACAATGACTTCACTGAAGAAGACAGATACAGAGTGAAAATTATCCTGAAAGAATTCAGTGAAGAGGCGATTAAACGCACTATAGTGATCACGACTGATGAAGAGACACATGACGCTAAAGGTGCTCCTGTGAAAGTTAATGAATTAATTCAACAGTTCAACACTGAATGTGGAGGAGGACATCTGCATCTTGAGCATGAAACAGAGGAATGGTGCTCTAAAATACTGCAACGAATAGAGAAGATCCTCAGAGAAAACAGTGAAGAATTTCTCACTTGTGAACTATATGATTATGCAGAAGGATCATCAGTGGATGAAGATCCCAACAGATCTTTTGCTTCTCTCAGAACAGAGGAGGAAGAGGAAGATTCTGATGCAGATGATGATGGAAAACACCAAGAAACTCATACAGAGAAAAAGGAAGCAAAAGGTTTTCTTCGCAATATACCACTAATGTCCTATTGTAAGTATTCCTACAATTGAAATAACATATTCAGCTATATTCTAACAATGGGTTATTCAATATTAGGGACTTGTATAACTTGAGTAGGTACCTAAAAACAGTGCTTTTGTCTTAATAATGATAGTAGTATTGACAGTTTTATGCCCCTTTACACACCTGACATCTGAATGATGAAGAATAGACTACAGTAACTTTATTACAGTGTGATGCAAGCCAAATCCAACTCGTCAATCTTTTTTATATATATATATATATATATATATATATATATATATATATATATATATATATAGCCATTTGATTGATTTAGTTATTCCTGATAGATCAGAGCTATATTCAAAACTTGCCAGTGGTTTCAGAAGCACCAAGTGATCATCACAGTTTAATTGATAAAGAAGCATTTCATGTAAATAAAGCAGTTAAACAATGCATAAATGTGTATTGAATCATGATATATTTATTGCAATGTGTATCATATCATACACTAGATATATGCAAAGCAAATTTGAGTTTAAAGGATTAGTCCACTTTCAAATAAAATTTTCCTGATAATTTTCTCACCCCCATGTCATCTAAGATGTTCATGTCTTTCTTTCTTCAGTCAAATAAAATTAAGTTTCACTGCAGCTTCAAAGGGCTTTAAAGGTGCCCTCGAATCAAAAATTTAATTTTCCTTAGCATAGTTAAATAACAAGAGTTCAGTACATGGAAAAGACATGCACTGAGTTTCAAACTCCATTGTTTCCTCCTTCTTATATAAATCTCATTTGTTTAAAATACATCCGGAGAACAGGCGAATCTCAACATAACGCCGACTGTTACGTAACAGTCGGGGACTCCGCCCCCAATATTTGCATATGCTCATGATCCAGGCCAGGCGGAACCGCCCAGCGGAATCATCGGAAGTTCTGCAGGCAGAGTGAAGAAACAAGCCAAGCGAGGATAACAGCGAAAATGGCAGATCATGGAAATAAATGTTATGTTCCAGGCTGTGCAGGGGATGTGAAAACTTTTCATAGTCTTCCTCCAGAAAAAAACTGTCAAAAGGCATGGGTGATGTTTATCTTTAACCGGATACCGGAACAATTTAACTCAAAGTTGTTAGTTTGCTCTGCCCATTTCACCGCGGACAGCTTTTCTAACCTGGGACAATATCAAGCAGGCTTTGCTCAGCGTTTGACACATAGGTTTGACACTGAAGAAAGGGGCAATTCCAACTATATTCCCGCAAGCAGTAAGTAGTGCTTTTATCCACATCTTGGCTGTAGAAACTATTTCTGATTAAATGTAAAGTTTCTTAGTGAGCTAACAACATTAACGACCATGTACCCAGTGTTGTCTAGATCCAATGCAAGATGCTAGTACAGTAACAAATAGCAAAGTTTACGTAACTACTATTAACGGTGAGGTTAAAATTTATTACTGTCTTTGTTATATAAATCTATAACATAACCGTAGATACATATGCCAATTCTCTTTTGTCGGATATAATTATAATTTGACCTATATTTAACCAACAACACATTACACCGAAGCTAACTATGTTAGTTTATTTGCTTACAGATAGCTACAGATACTCGATCCTTCTAGCTAACTTTCTACACCGTTCAAGCTGAAACGATAGTCATTTGACAAGACATTTAGTCACTTTTTTCAAATATTTTTATTTTTGAGAACTTGTATGACTTGTATGCGTACACCTGTGGAAAAAGATATTTATAGACGATGTAAGTTTTTGTTACTAATAGCTAAAGCGTAAACACACTACAGCAGCTGAGTAGTAAACATGACACGGCTTTTTTGGAATGTCTTCTATGCTTTACTTTGGTTGGCTAAATAAATCAAATTTAAAATCATATCGGTAATGTCAATATATTAGAAACAAATTTTTGCGCTACACAGTTCGTTGTTTAGAGTTGTTATTGCAAAGTGAAGAAGCTATCATTGTAAAACCATACAGCGACACATTATTACAATTAATTTTTTTTACAATGCTAAAAACAAAGTTGCAAATATACTGACGTTACGAGTTATAGTGTAAAGTTAACGCTATATGCTAGTTCCATTGACGTAACAGTTACGTTTTGCAGGTTCATACTGAAAATAAAGACTAACTTACCACTCAGAAACGTCCATGGCCAATCGCAACAAAATTGGTTGTTCCTCTACATCTGCATCTTCGTCAGAAACAGGCTCAAACATATAAGGTTGAATACCAAAACTCTCCATCGTTCACGCCGTACAGTACAGATTTGTTCGCTATCAGTGTGAGCTACTGGAAGGAGCCGAACAGTGAAACAGCCAATCAGAGCGGAGCACCATATTACTATTCATGAGCCTTCCAAATAAGGCAAAAACAGACCTTTTCATTCTAGGGGCTATTTGTGGGGTTATAAATGGAGCTGTAAAACCATATCTGGACAATTTGAGACCATAAAAAAGCCACATACCCTCTATGTAGATATCAGGGAACAATTTAAAATGTTTTTTCAAAGCACTCAAGGGCACCTTTAAACGATACCAAACAAGGAATAAGGGTCTTATCTAGCGAAACGATTGGCCATTTTTGAAAAAAAATACAACTGTATATGCTTTATAAACACAAATTATCGCCTTGCACATGCTTCCGCTTTCCGCATTCTTCAGAAAGTTTACGCTGTATGTCCTATGCCTTCCCTGTTCAACTTCGTGGCACCATTTGCGTTTTTTTCCGAAAGTAGAATAAGGAAGGCGTAGGGCATACAGGCAGCGTAAGCTTTTTGAAGAATGCGGAAAGCGGAAGCACATGCAAGGTGATCATTTGTTTATATAAAGCATATTCATTTAATTTTTTTTCGAAAATGACCGATCATTTCGCTAGATAAGACCCTTTAAAGCCATTTGAAGCTGCACTGAAACTGTCATTTTGACCTTCAACTGTCTGGAGGCCATTGAAGTCCACTATAAGGAGAAAAATCCTGGAATGTTTTCATCAAAAACCTTAATTTCTTTTCGACTGAAGAAAGAAGGACATGAACATCTTGGATGACATGGGGGTGAGTAAATTATCAGGAAAATTTTATTTAAAAGTGAACTAATCCTTTAAATGTTTAACTAAGTTACCCCATAAGTGAGACAGTGAAAAATGTTATACACATATATTGATGTGTTCACACATTTTATTTTACAGTTAGTAATCCAGACACCAGATCAGAGCATTATCAAGCAAAGAGTAAGTTTATAAATATGGCCAAGTTTTTTATACTAAAGTAATATAATTGAAAAATATATATCTGAAAATGTTGCAGTAACCTATTTTGTTGTTGTTGTTGTTTAAGGAGGTGTACGTGTGAGCAGAAAACAGAAGCTGTGTGTTGTGTTGTGTGGAAGTGATGGAAGACTGAAGGCCTCTGTATCAAAACTTATAAGAGGAAAAAAGAAGTTTCTTCCCCCTTTACACCTGAAAGAGAAAGAGTGTGTGAGGAGAGATGTGGAGCTTCATGGACATCTGATCAGTCTGGTGAAGCTTCCAGCTCTCAATCATCTCTCAGAGGAGGAAGTGATGTGTCAGACTCTCCGCTGTGTGTCTCTCTGTGATTCTGGAGTTCATGTTTTCCTCTTCATTATTCCTGATGCTCCACTGACTGATGAAGATAAAGCAGAAATGGAGGAGATCCAGAGGATATTCAGCTCAAAAAACAACAAACACATCATGATCCTTATAATCCAAGAGAAGAGCATGCTTAGTAAACTGATTAGCAGTAAAGGTAGACCACATAATACTTCAGAGTCTCTTCAAACATTTGGAGGTCATTGTTTTGTTCTGGAGAACAGCTCACAGGTTCCAGATCTACTGCAGGATGTAGAGAATATGGTACAGGAGAACAAAGGAAGTTCCTACACAACATTCATGTACCTTCAGGATCAAGTAGAACTGGAGAGAAACAAACACAGAGCTGAAATAGAGGAACTGAGAAAATCAATGGTAACTCAATCAGGTATGAGTTCATGAAAGTGTGTTGATGTTTGTCATTAGCCGCTATTCCACTGACATGGCTGATAGCTGGGCTTATAGCCTCGGACCTGTAGCACCGAGCTCAAAACCATACTGTGTTTTCACCGTTGAGCCAGAAGCTCCATAGCACCTAACTAAAGCCTGCCTGTTTTCAAACACTCATTGCTGTCTGAAAGTGAGTTTTGAGCTAAAATGATTTTAAAAGTCTTTAATGCTGATGTTAGCTGGTTAGGTATGAAATCATCCGTGGTTCAACCTGCCATTTCCTGACACAGATAAACTCCGCCTTCGTTAGTAACCACTCCCTCAAGCCCGAGCCGTTGGCCCCAAGAAGGTCCAGGCGAGGCCAGTTTAAGAGCCAGAATTTACTGTAGAAATGCAACTGGCACGCACTAGCATGCCCGCTTTTGGCCCAACAGTGAAACACGTCTATATGTATTCAAATCCTCCTCAGAAGTCTGTATTTATGAGTTGGAAAGTCATAATTACGATGTCAGGTGAATTCAAGTCATCTAAGCAAAATGTTGATGTACCTTTTCTACAAAAACTTCAGCAAGATTTTTTTTATTTTTTATTATGAATAAATAATGTTCAGTTAGTGTGATTTTACTAATGTAACCTTAGTTCCCTGAGATAAGCATTAAGTCAGTCTTTATCTGATGCTATGGGGAAACTCCTTTCCTCCAAGACTGGAGGAACTGTACAGACCTATGGCGCTTCAGACCGCCGAAATGGGTGGGGCTGAGAATGCCATTTTCTCAGTCGTTTGAATGAGAAAACACAAGCGCCGACTCAAGTGCAGTACGGTAGTCTTTCCTTCCAACTCACTGGCCAGCCACGAGAGCGTGATTCGCTGCGGTGGCCACCAATTAGACTTTGAGCGAGGAAGGGGTCCGCCCCTTATCTAGCAGCTCTTGCAGGAAGGATAAAATTAGTGAAATGTCACAAGACGATGGGTCTTCATTCCGGACTGCCCACGAGTCAGAGAAGACAGACCACTTAAAGGCATAGAGACGTCTAGTAGACAGGGCTCTAGCCTCTGAGATAGTGTTACCCTTGCGGGAAGGCACTCAGGCTCCCATTGAGGGGCCATATGTTAAGGCTCCACAATTCAGGTTGAGGGTGCCTAATGATTTCCTTTGCCTGGAAAAGGAGTTCCTTCCGCAGAAGAATCAGCTAGGGGGCTGCTGTCGGCAGCTGTATCATCTCGGGAAACCACGACTGGGGGAGCCACCATAAGAACTGAGCATCTGTCTTCCCTGACTTGTCTGATGACGTGAAGGAGCAGAGAGATTGGGGGAAAGGCATACTGCGCCAGCTGCGCCACTCGTGAGTTAGTGCCTTTGAGACTGTCCTTTGAGAAAAATATTGGGCAGTGAGAGTTATCTTCTGAGGTGAAGAGGTCAACCTCTGCTCTCTCCAAATCTCCTGGGTATAGAGTCTCCACTCTCCTGGAAACGTACCGGTGAACAATCAACTCATGCTCTGACCAAAATTAGCCAGTCATCGAGGTAATTCAGGATGTGCACTCGAATTTGTCTCCGAGGGGAGAGAGCTGCATCCACACAAACTTGTGTGGCACCAGGGACAGTCCGAATGGATGGACTGTTTACCAACCCTTCAAACACAAATCTCAAGAATGGTCTGTGATGAGGGGCTATCTGGATATGAAAGTAACTGTCTTTCAGATTCATCTACAAAAACCAATCCCCTGGACAAACCTGTGAGAGGATTTGTTTCAATGTTAACATCTTGAATGGCCGCTTCATCAAGGCACGATTCAGATGTCTCTGATCAAGAATGGGCCTGAAGCCACCATCCTTTTTTGGAACGAGGAAGTAGCAGCTGTAAAAGCCTGACTCGTTGTGAACTGGCAAGACTGTTTCTAGGGCCCCCTTTGCCAGTAAGCTCTCTACTTTAGACCGGAGGACCTGGGCATCATTGCCCCATACCAAAGTCTGGACCATGCCTTTGAAGTAGGAATTCTGCGGGCGAATTTAAGTGCGTAACCTTGTTTGATTGTGTTCACAACTCAGCTTAAAACACCGGGGATGGCTTCCCAAGCCTGAGCCCAGGTAGCAAGGGGCTTTAGCATCTAATTCGCTGCTACATCTTGTGCTGAAGGAGAAAGATTCTGAGAAAATGACATTCTCATCCCACTTATATAGATGGGTAACCCCGCCCGTTTTGGCAGGCTGAAGTGCCATAAGTTTGTGGATTAAAGAAAGTTCAGAATTTCCCACTTGCAATTACGACTTTGTGGTGATGTAAATGTGCATTCAACTCTTTCCAACATGACTTGAATGCACCATAACATTGCAATTTTAGATTAGTGTTTTGACACTAAAACAGTATTGTGTAAATCATCTGCTGTGTTTTCAATGTACGTCTCACTGGATTTTTTTTTTTTTTTTTTTTTTTTTTTTTTTTTTGAAAAACAAAACAAAAACTATACATAAAATTTGTGTTGCTGTAAAACGTTATGGTTACAGGGACAGATTATCAACTAAAAAGGACTTACTTTTTGTGTTGTCCCTTGCCTTTATTTTCTAATGACCTCACACTTTTACCATAGTGCATGACTTGCATTACACACACAGTGCAACATACACAGAACTGGTGATGTCGAGCTCAAAGTGTTGTAGAAACTATGGCGTGTTTGCTTCCGTTGTTTTGTGTGTTTCACTGTAATAACTGTTCTTCTCTTGCTGTTTGCAGGTTTAACACACATTGATGTTAGTGTGAGGATTGTTTTGCTGGGAAAGACGGGTGTTGGGAAGAGTGCAACAGGAAACACCATACTGAGAAAGACAGCTTTTAAATCAAAACTGACTTCACGCTCAGTGACCCGAGAGTGTCAGAAAGAAATATCTGAATTCAACAAAAGATGGATCACTGTGATCGACACTCCAGGACTGTTTGATACTGGAGTTGATAATGTTGAGACCAGGAAGGAGATTGTGAAGTGTGTCTCAATGGCGGCACCTGGTCCACATGTGTTTCTGCTGGTGATTCAACTGGGACGATTCACTCAAGAGGAGAAAGATGCCGTGAAGATGATCCAGGAGACTTTTGGAGACAAATCCAGAATGTACACCATGGTGCTTTTCACTAGAGCAGATGAACTTAGAGGAGCAAGTGTTGAAAATTTTATTGAAGATGATGATAGTTTAAAGAACATTGTCCAGCAGTGTGGAAAGAGATACCATATGTTCAACAACATGGAGACTAAAGATCGAAAACAGGTTTCTGAGCTGCTGGATAAGATTGACTGTATGGTGAAAGCAAATGGAGGGAGTTTCTATACCAATGGGATGTTCCAGCAGGTGGAGAAAAACATCAAAGAACAACAAGAGAGAATCATGAAAGAGAAAGAAGAAGATAACATGAGAAAAGAAGAGCAGCTGAAAACCAAATATGAAGCTGAAATAGAACAAATGAAGAAAGAAAATGAGATAGAAAGACAAGAGATGCAGAATGAACTGAGAAAAAGTGAAGTGGAATTCAAAAAGAAAGAAGAGGAGATCAAGAAAGAAAAGGATGAAAACCTACAAAAAGAGCTGCAGAGAAAACTAGAGGAGCAGCAGAAACTGTTTGAAGAGGAGAATAAAAGAAAAGAAAAGGCTTTAGGAGAACAGCAAGAGAACTTCATAAAATACCTGGAAGAAAAACATGAGAAAGAAAAACAAAAACTCAAGGAGAAAATTCAACGTGAAACTAGAGAACAAGCAGAGCATGAATATCTTGTAAAACTTGAGAGAGAAGTAGCTAATGCTTTAAAAGAAGCTGAAGAAAATCTACCATGTAATGCAAAACGAGCTCGTGACTGGAGTCGGTATGGAAGTTTTCTAGGAGCGGCGGCTGGAAGTGTTGTTGGTTCTTATGAAGACATTGTGTGCTGGATTATCAGCTTACGTTCTAAACGTCAATCTCAAATTGAATCTGAAGGGTGAGTTCAGATAAATTTGGAGAAATCATCTTGAGCACATACTAAAATATCTGTGCACATAATGCTTAATTTCCCAAAACCAATCTGTTTGTATTGATGGATTTGAGTGATATTTGTGTAACTTCACTTCATCTCACATACTGTACAGTATTAACTGTGTTTGCTTGCTTGGTTTCTCTCTTTGGTTTTAATGCATGTTATTGGATTTTGGACACTGCCATTTGGATTGTGGATTAC
Source organism: Megalobrama amblycephala (assembly GCF_018812025.1). Taxonomy (NCBI): domain Eukaryota; kingdom Metazoa; phylum Chordata; class Actinopteri; order Cypriniformes; family Xenocyprididae; genus Megalobrama; species Megalobrama amblycephala. Next base: position 70,961,387 of record NC_063044.1, read on the forward strand.
TCACTTTTTTCTTTCAAATGTACTTGTGCATGGATCACAACTCTTTGAGTTCAGCAATTGTCTTAAAGAAGACTTCGAGAAATCCAGTAGAACTTCAAACGCTTTGAACCACAGTAGCATTTCAAGCATTTCAGTATCACAGCAATAAATCACTTTATATTTCTTTGTGTTTCATGATTTGGAACAATATCACCCGTTAGAACATGCAGAAAGTAAGAAATTTATTTTTTGATTAAGAAACTTTATTTTGTTAAGGGGGAAAAAAAACTGAAAAAGTGTAAAGAATTCAAAAATGTTTTGAATGTTTTATCTCAGATTTGTGTAATGTTCACCTGTTTGGCAAATGTTTGTGATGTACCGACAATAAAGAATTGTTTAAAACCATAATTAATGGTCTGGTTTCTAGAACATTCACTCAGGAGCAAAAATCTTTAAACTTGAAAGATATAAAGATTTGCCATTTATCGTGAAATTGTCGGTATCAATTGATATGAAACATTTGGTGATAATGTTTTTTTGGCCATATTGCCGAGCCCTACTATGAATATTGTCAGCTCCGTTTATGCTCGTCAATTGTAAGTTGCTTTGGTTAAACGCACCTGCAAGTAGCATAAATGTAAATGTAGTTAATGCCATGCTTTACTGTTTACAATAAAGAAATGCATTCCAAATTCAAATATAAATTTGATTTACAGCATTTTATACAGAATTGTAGTATAAATATATTTTTTTCAACAAACTGGTTTGTCCTTTTTTTGTTACCACAGTAAATAATCTAATATAATGTCATCTTTATTGTAAATCATTTTACCATATCTTACCTATTGTTTTCACAAGATCAGATTGCTAATTAGGTTTTGTAAAAAGCTTTTGCTTATTTTAATTTTATTTTTTTATTTTTTTGCATTTGCATTTGTATTTGCACTTGATGTATACTAATATATTTCCATTTCTTTGGTGAACTGAAAAATATGTAGATATGAGTCTAAAGTCTTTACAGGGGAATGCAAATGAGTCACATGGACGTTTTATTGGCATGTCAATCAAATTTGACCTTTGGTTTTGAGAAATTCAAGGTGTTGGTGATATAATGGCGCACAGTGCAGGTAAGATTTAAGTTTAACCCATGAAATGTGTTTACCAGATTCATGTACTAGCATGTTTTTTCATGATCCATCATAATTTAATACTTGATTAGATAATGAGGTTTTATAATACTGAGGCAATGTTTTTCATTAGTTATATGGGCTTGTTTGAATGGGCATTTCAAAAGCAAAACTTTTTCAATACAAATTAAACTTGGAGATAAATATTGTAAAAACCATAGGTTTGTCTTTGTCTGTCAACAGACTGTCTTTGAATATGTTGAAAAATCAGTCAGCATTTCCTGTCACCGTATCTGTGTATGCTGTACAGTTGTTTACATTCATTAGTGGTTATATAGTGTTCCCTCCTTTTTCAGAATTTTTTTCTTGGACTAATTATACTGGCCAAATAGGCTTCTGTTAGTAGCTTGCCCAAAAAAAAAATATGATAAACTGCAGTTAACATATTTGTTCTGCAAAGCAAAGTCTGTGAGTGAAGTCAAAGTCCCTTTCAGGGCAAGTCAGTTCACTCAGGGACACCCAATACAGGAAATACCAAATGTCAAAATCTACTGCCAAACTCACATTTCAGTAACATTTAAAATCAGCATAACATTCTGACATGAATCGTATCATAAATGTTGTTTCTTACTTTCAAATAATGTTAAAACAATTAAATGTCATCTTTGTCCAGCCAAATGCACAGTGTACAGCAAAAGCTGACAAAAACAAAGGCGCAGTTTTATGTAAAAAGATTAGGTGGTGTTACATACATGGTCTACTTTGTGCAGCTCAGGCTTTTCCAGTAACAGTATTCAGCGCACCTATTACAGCTCATGAAAATACAGATTAATAATACTTTTAGGGTTAAAACAGTCATCAAATCTAATTTTATTTATAAAGCTCTTAAAAAACACAGAGTGTACCAAAAGATTTGACAAAGGAGGATTAATTGGTGCTATATTTTTAGATTTGTGTAAAATTAATCACAAAGTTCTTCTTTCTAAACTGTCTAAGTTTCAGTTTACATCTGGAGCTTTAGCATGGATAACCTTTATTTTTTATCAAATAGAAATCAATGTGTAAAAAATTAAAGGGGTTCAGTCTTACATTATACATTGGCTGTACCCCAAGGATCAGTGTTAGGTCCCATATTATTTAGTCTGTATATTAATGATCTTGTGAATCTTTTTCTTTCGATTTCAGGTATGGTGTTCAGATGATTTGTGCTACCAGCAGTGGGTGGTGAAGAAATAACGCCCAGGATGGGTAAGAATCAGTTTATAATGTATAGACCGATATATAGACGAAATGTTGCTATTTCGCTAGTCTAATAAATCGCTGCTTTTCAAAGTGTGAAAAAGTCGGTAACACTTTACTTGAAGGGGTGTGCATAAGACTGACATGACACCTTCATAATCATGACATGACACATGTCATGAATATGAAGGAGGTTTTATGAATGTATATGACAACTGTCATTAAATGTCATTCGCTCAATTATGTCATTTTTAATGCAAAGATGACATTGTTTGAGATGTCCGAGTTATGACAACTTGACATAAACCAATACATCATAACCTGTCAGTATCTTTGTCATGACAACTTGACATTATTTAGCTTTATGGGTTAACATTACATTAAACTGTCATGTGGTTGGTTTTGACATTGGCTGTCATGAGGCCATTATAATAGTGTCATGAATATGTATCTTGAGCTCAAGTACAGTGGTACAAATTGAACATGTCATTAAAATGTCATTAAGTGACAATACTCTGACAAATAATTTTATAACAGCGTCATGACTATTTTTCATTTCATGTTTTTTTTGTTTTTGTTTTTTGTTTTTTTAAGTTTCCACCAACAGAAGGTCAGATAATAGACAATTTCAAATTTCTTAAAAAAAGATAAAATAATGGTAACACTTTATTTTAGGGTCTTTTAACTAGTTGCTAAGTAGTTTTTTAAGTTTGATAATTAATCTGCTATGTCATGTTTATGACAGGTTATGATGTTTTGCTAATGTCAAGTTGTCATGACAAAGACACTGACAGGTTATGATGTGTTGGTTTATGTCAAGTTGTCGTAACAAAGACATCTCAAACAATGTCATCTTTGCATTAAAAATGACATAATTGAGCGAATGACATTTAATGACAGTTGTCATAAACATGCATAAAACCACCTTCATATTCATGACACGTGTCATGTCAAGATTATGAAGGTGTCATGTCAGTCTTATGCACACCCCTTCAAGTAAAGTGTTACCAAAAAGTCTTAGTCACATTACTATTTTCACTTTAAAAAGCCAGTTATAAGTTATTTCTATCTTTTACTGTAGTGTGTCAGTAGGAAATATCAGTTTACATTACCAAACCTTCCTTTTATCATTAATTGTAACCAGTGAGATATTTTTATGCACAAGGAGTCTGACAACAGACGGTATGATCTGATCTCACCATCATTGAGTTTGTCTGTGATTACATGAAGAAACATAAAAAACTGAGACTGTGGCAGCGTAGACACTTGAAGGAACCTTCCTGCAAATCTACTTGAAAAATGACATGCAAGTGTACAAAAGCTGTTTTAAACGCATTGGGTGGTCACACCAAATATTCATTTTATTTAGTTAATAGAAGTTAATTTATAAATAAAATCTATTTATGATATTATTTTTGAAATCATCCTCACTTTACAATACTTTTACACAAGTGCCTAAAACTTTTCACAATATTGTAGCTTTGCAGGTCGGTTTCTTCAGATGTCTTGTGTTGCCACCATGGCAAGCCGTTTTGACTTCATTCTCAGGATATGAATTATTGATATCAACAATTCAATTCTTGATACAGTAATTACAATTTCACATATCATAAATATAATTATTACTAGTAAAAATAATAATTTTTGATATCAATAATGACATTGTTACTAGTAAAAATGTGAATTTTTGATATCAAGAGTTAATTTGGCACTAGTTGAAATGTCAGTTCTTGATATCAACAATTGAATTGCTACTAGTAAAAATGTTCATTTTTGATATCTGAAAATGTATTTCTGATATCAATATAATTTCAGATATGTAAAATGGCTTTCTTACTAGTAACAATCACATTCATGATATCAGAAACTAACACTGTCACTAGTGACAATCAAATTATTGATATCAAAAATGAACATTGTTACTAGTAGCAATTCAATTGTTGATATCAAGAATAGATATTTGCATTAGTAACAAAGTAATTAATGATATAAAAAATTATGATTTTTACTAGTAAGAATTGTATTTCTGATATGTGAATTTGGAATTTCAACTAGTAAGAAATGAATTCTTGATATCAATAAATGAATTTGAATGTCAGCCTATGGTGACATTTCACTAGTGAAAATACAATTACAGATATCAAGAATTAAATTGTTGATACCAAGAATTAACATTGTTACTAGTGGAAATGTAATTCCTGACATCAAGAGTTGAATTGTTGATATTGAGAATTCATATCCTGTGAATGAATAAAAGTCAAAACGGCTTGCCATATTGCCTCAGTTCTTCTGGATTTAGTCTGTCTCCGTTTTTTCTGTTTCTTTATGTAATCACAGAGAGACTTGATGATAATGTGATCATACTGGCTGCTGTCAGATTCCTTGTGCATACAGAAATGAGTGGCAAAATGAATGTTTGGACATGTAAACTCATGATTCTTACTGACACACTGCAGCAAAAGATATAAATAACTGGCTTAAAATATTTTTTTGTGTGAAAATACTAATGTGCCTAAGACTTTTGCCCAGTATATGTTTAAACTTTATCGCAACAAAATGTATCAGGAAATAAAAAATGCATGGGCCTTGAATGTATCCTAAATATCTTGCTGCATTTTCTCAAAGTGCTTGTAATGTAACAAAATTTAGAGAAGATTTGTCACCTCATGCTGTGTGTTCGGTATTTTGTATGTTTATTTTATGTTGTGTTTGGTTTTGTCTAGACTCGATCATTCAGCAGAATGCAGAAAGGAGAGGAAGAGAGTTACGTAAGTGTCAAATTATGAAAATAATCATGAATTTGAAATTGTAGGTGAGGTTTTCAAGAATTATAAGGAATTATAGTACAGCGTTACAATTGAGTTAACTTATTTACAACAATTTTATCTGTTTATCAGCTAATTGAATATGTTATAACATATTGTGGCACTGATGCTGTTTGCTGTCCATTATAAATGTGTTTACTGTTTATTTACCTGCTGTTGGGGGGAGGTGTCCTCTTTAGTTAGGGTGAGGAGTACGGTGCCCGACTAAAAAGGGAGAGTTGGAGAGAAAAGGGAACAAAGAGTTGCAGTGAGCTGTTCTGGAAAATTTAGACTCCTTTAGGTTTTATTGTTTTGAAGGAGTTTCCTGTATTTCTTCTGGAAAATAACACAACCCAACAATAAAGAAGTGTTGTTTGATGATAAAAAGAAAAGTAATCTCTCATTATATTAAATCCAACCAGTCATGATCATATTGATGTTAACTGGGACATTTGATGCAATGAGCATTTATTTCCCCCAGAGAGACAGCGAAGTACAAGTGATGAACGTCCTAACAGTAAGTTAATTCTACATTTTTTTTTCTACCTGTACAAAACAAAAACAGCAGACGGACTGAATGAAAATGCAAATTCACTCTCTGGCAGTAGGTGGTGCTCATGGAAGAGCAGAGGTTTCTAGGGCAGCATGATATATCATTTTAGCATCAATATCGCGGTGTGTATCCGTGATAGTCAGATTGCAGGATGAGCAAAGTAAAGTATAGTGATCATAGTTGATCCGTGATCCGTACGGGCCAGCTGCCTCCTGGTTTGGAATGCATGTGATTTGCGGATTAATTGCAAAGTTTAACCATTATAAACTGAAAGTTTATCAGTTGCACATGTTTTTAAATCCTGTTGGTTTAAACAACAAGTACAAGAAGACTGTAGTTTGCGCACTGTTTTCTGTACGCGCAACAGAGCCACGCAGACAGCATGTGAACACCGAATTCAGTTCCTTTCTCTTTGTTTTGAGCTTGAACTGACACGTGCACACTAAGTTAAGTTAAAATGCCCATCTTGGTGAATATTCTCATAAATGCAGTCGGTTGTGTTTTGTAAAAAATTAAGAAAAAGGATGCGTATCATTATACTGAATCCGCGCATTCATCTTAAAGTGACAGCAGCCTAATATACCAGCAGCTGTTTGTGTCACCAATGTTAATCAAACAACAAAAGAGAAAATCACTTTTGCAGCTTTAACAATGATAAATTGTATTAATTATTTTATTATAATAATTAGATTTAACATGTACAGTAAAGACAGTGTTATTTAAAATTTAATTATTCAATTTATGTACCTGAATACAGTTAGATTTACCTGAAAATCATAGAGCGCTGCTTAGTTTATTTGTATCGTCGTTCCATTTTATCTATGCTTGAAATTTGTTTATTATGTTCTATGCAGATGCACTATATCATACAAAATCCTAAAATGTTAATTAGGACATTTGATACAAGCATTTTTTTTTTTTTTCCAGAGAGACAGCGACAGCGAAGTACAAGTGTTGAACGTCCTAATTGTAAGTTAATTCTACTAATTTTGCAGATGTAATATAATTGTTTTTATACAGTATCTTGGTGATGTTTTTACACTACTCTGCTAGTATATATAATAATTTAATATGAAATCAAATTATGAATTAATTCAATTACATATGAATCACAAGCCAACTCTTTTCCCAGTTAATATTAGGGATGCAGTCACAAAGATAAATTGTATTAATTATTTTATTATAATAATTACATTTAATGTATGCAGTAAAGACAGTGTTATTTTACATTTAATTATTCAATTTATGTACCTGAATACAGTTTAATTTACCTGAAAAACATTTTTATTTGTATCTTTATTCTGTCTTTTATCTATGCTGTAATTTGTTTATTAGTTTCTATGCAGATGCACTATACACTACAAAATCATCCTAGAATGATTAATTCTTTAGAGCTATTCAAATCATCTTGTGAAATTGTTTTCGTATCACAATGTATATCGCAGTATAAATATTGCAATGTCAATTTTTTCCCCCAATATCATGTAGCCCTAGTGGGTTTTTTTGTGTATCACCAGTGTTGGGGAAGCTACTCTGAAACTGTAGTTTGACAAGCTACAAGCTACTCATAAAATAAAGCAGTTAAACAACTGTCAAGCTACCCTTCTGAAAAAGTAGTTAGCTATATTTAAAAAAAAATTGTTTTGTTTTTTTTACAGTTACATTGTTACAATTACATTCCAATGTTTTGGTTTAAAACAACACAATGCAGTATCCAAAGATGTAATAAACTATCCAAAGATACAATACTCAAATGTAATGTTGCAAAGAATGACGACCCTGGAGTGGCCCATATCTGGATTAAAGACAAGGGCCACACATGGACCATAGCTGGCCCGTGTCTCAGCCAATTACTAACCCATAACTGGCCGTGCACTGGGCCTGAATAGGTTTTAGTGTTGGTACTAATTCTCAGCCAAGCACCTGCTGACCACCCAGACCTCACAACTCTGAATTCTGAACATTTAAACAGCTACATTCTTGACAGTAAAACACTTAAAACTACATTCTGTGACAGAATAGTATTTTGGGAATTAGTGTTTTTTCTCTGTTACAAGTGTCGCTCACTAAGAGAAATGCTGCCTGTCTAGACCGTGCAGACACAATCAGAGTGATACAAGGGTGAACAGTCTGTTTTTTTGTTTAAATAAGTGCAGGGTCTTCAATAATATGGAAAAAAAATCATTATTGTTTATTTCTCTTGATTGACTTGATTGGCATTTTCAGTGGTGACTAATTTAAACACCTCTGATTGGCCACTGCAATCAAAAGCTCAACAGAATTGTTTTTGATTTGTTGCAAGTCTCAATGCTGCAGAAAGCCATTAAAAGAAATTGATGAAACTTGAGCAGATCTAAATGTAATGCCACAGTTGACATTTTTCATTCATTTTCACATTTCACTTAACCAGTTCCAATTGCGCAGGGGCAATTTTTGCCCCTTTAACTTGAATTTTTATAAATAGGTGGCATGTGTGCCCCAAGCCCCAATTAATTTCTGACCCTGGTGTAGAGTAACAAAGCTTGAGTTTCTTAATATGTTTTTCAGTGTCACTGAATGTCTCTGGAAAACAAAAGCTGAACCTGGTGCTGTGTGGAAGTGATGGATCACTTACAATCTCTGTGTCAAAACTATTACGAGGGAAACCGATAAATCCTTCACATCAGAGAGTGAACAGTGGAGAGTGTGTGAAGAGAGAGGGGATGATAGATGGACGTCTGATCAGTCTGGTGGAGCTTCCAGCTCTCAGCCAGCTCTCAGAGGAGGAAGTGATGCGTCAGACTCTCTGCTGTGTGTCTCTCTGTCATCCTGGAGTTCATGTTTTCATCATCATTGTTCCTGCTGGGTCTCTGATGGATAAAGACAAAGCAGAAATGGAGAACATCCAGAATATATTTTACTCCAGAGAACATTTCATAGTGCTTTTTACAACAGAGATCACTGTTGACAGAGCAGTGACTGAGTTTGTCCAATCCAGCCCAGAATCTCAGAGGTTAATCAGTCTCTGTGGAGGGCAGTTCAGAGTGATGGGGTTAAAGGAGCCTGAAAACTCAAAACAGATTCCAGAACTGCTGGAATATATAGAGAACATGAAGACTGAACCATATTCACTTCAGATGTATGTGAAAGCTCAAGAGAACAGAGTCAGACGTGAAACAGAGGAGAAATATAAAGAAGAACTGAAGAGAATGGAGGATGAAATCAAAGAGTTAAAGCAGAACATTCATTTAGAAGGTTAGTGCAGTTTTTGTTTGTTTTAATATTTGCTTATGCATATTTAAAAGAATGTACAGTCTTTTCCTTTACAATATTCCAGCAATCATGTTGTGTGCTTTGGGCTTGTTCACAATCAAGTCAGCTGCATCTGAACCACATTCTGTGTTAATATCCCAAAGCAATCAAAAGTTTGGCATTTGGAACCATTGTGACCTTTTTATCAAAAGCCCAAAAACTAAAAAACAAAACCTCTCAAAGTGATCTGAGCAATTTACTGAACTACTTGCATAAATGTCACAATAAAGCATAAACATATTTATAATTAGAAGAATAAGTAACAAATAATCCTGGTTGATGAGTGATGATCTTCCAGTGTTGTTTCAGCTGTGGCTTCTATTTTTTGATGCTTGGTAAATTGAGACCTATCAATCAGGCCGATCAAATCAATCCGAGTTAAACAGAGTCCGACTAGTCTAGACACATCACCCCTGCGTACCATACTCGAGATCCAGTTTCCATTGTTTGGCCTTTCAAATAACATTGAAAAACACTGTGTCGTGATTGCGATTGGATCACAGAAGTCCTTTAGCTTTAGCCAAAAAGCAAGTCTTGTCTCTCCATGAGGATTTTCTCAAGATCTACACATCAAAAGACTATCAGTTATTTATGTTTTCACAGATCACATTTCAAGCAAAGCAGTCATTTTTTCACGCTACAAAAGCAGTGCACTTCAAATATTTTAGCAAATTTAAAAGCACTTTTTAAGTTGATCATATTCCCTATATTCACTCTAATGCCAAGTTTCTAACTTTAAAATGACACCTATTTTGTGTTGGTTAAGCAGGTGGTTCAGAAATAGTTATGAATTGATGAAATATGGAATGAAATATGGAATAAACAACACCAAAAATAGACCTGAATGTTATTAATACATACATACATTATTTCAGGTGCTGAATGTTCAGATTATCTGAAGTTTTTGAGGATTGTGCTGATCGGAAGAACAGGAAATGGAAAGAGCGCAACAGGAAACACTATTCTGGGAAGAAATGAGTTTGTGAGTCAACCAAGCATGGATTCAGTGACGGCTGTTTGTGAGAAGGGAGTTGGTGAAGTTGATGGTCGATTAGTAGCTGTTGTTGATACTCCAGGTCTCTTTGATACGACAATGACAAATGATGAAATGGTGGATGAAATAGTGAAATGTGTTTCACTGTCATCACCTGGACCTCATGTGTTTGTCATTGTGTTGACTGTGGGAAGATTCATCCAGGTGGAAGCAGACACTTTGGATCTGATAAAGGAGATATTTGGACATAAAGCTGCTCAGTTCAGCATCATTCTGTTCACTAGAGGAGACGAGCTTGGGAATGAGTCTATAGAAGATTATGTGAAGAGAGGAAACAATGCAGACCTGAAGAAACTGATGAGAGATTGTGGAAACAGATTCCTGGCTTTCAATAACAGAGAAAAACAAGACAAAACTCAAGTGATTCAACTGTTAAACATGATAGAAGAGCTGAAAAATACTAATAAGGGTCGATACTTTACTAACAGAATGTTTGAGGAGGCAGAGATGTCCATTAAAAAGAGAATGGATGAAATACTGAAAGAGAAAGAGAGAGAGATTCAGACTCAGAAAGAAGAATTACAAGCCAAATATGAGAGAGAAATGAAAGACATGATGAAGACACTCGAGGAAGAGAAACAAAGAGCAGAGGAGGAGAGAAAGAAAATGCTGAATCAACTGAGAGAAAAAGAGGAAAAACTCAGAAAAGAGTTTGAAGAAAAAGAGAAAACAGAACAGAAGATTCGAGAGATTGAAACCCAGAAACAATCAGAAGAGGAAAAACAGCAAAGAGCTGAATATCATCAAAAAATAGAAGAAATGAAGAGAGAGATTGAAAATCAGAGATCACAGTATGAAAAACAACAAAAAGAAAAAGAAGAAGAAGATAGAAAGAGAGAAGAGAAATACAGACAAGATCAAGAAAAGATGAAAAATAAACAAGAGCGTATTATTGCAGAATTACAGAAAAAACAGGAAAAAGACATAAAAAAGAGAGATGCAGAGGAAAGAAAGAGGATCAAACAAGACGAGAGAGAAAGACGAAGATGGGAAAGAAAAATAAAAGATGCTGAAAATGACAAAAAAGAGATTCAAGAGGAAATTAAACGACAGCAGAGAGAATGGGAGGATGAAAAGAAACAACAGATGAGAGATCGAGAGGAAGAAGAAAGAAAGAGAAAAGAGAAACACGAGAAACAACTGAGAGAAAAACAAGAAGAACTGGAGAAAATGAAAAAGAGATTTGAAAAAGAGAGAGAAGAAAAAAGACAGAAGATAGAGGAGGAGAGACAGAAACAGAGAAGAGAAAGAGAAGAAAAAGAGAGAGAATATGAAGAAAAGAAAACTGAAATGGAAAGATATTATGAACAACTGGAACAAGAGAGAAAAGAGGAGTGGGAGAGAAGAAAACGAGATGATGAGGAGAGACGAGAAGAAGAGAGAAAGAGATCGGTGAGAATGATTGAAGATCTAAAACGAGAACAAGAAGAGATGAAGAAAAGAGAAGAAGAGGATAAGAAGAGAAAAGAACAAGAAGAGAAAGAGAGAGTAATGAAACCGAAACATGAAGGGAAGATAAAACTCATGAAGAAGAAACATGAAGATGAAGCCAGAAAACAAGCAGAAGAATTTAATGATTTCAGAGAGAAAAAAGAGCAACACATTCAGGAGCTTCAACAGATGCTGGATGAACGTAAGAGACAACATGAACTAATGGAAAAACAATATCAAGATCTGCAGGTTCAGAAAGGAGAAGAAATAAAAGAACTACTACAAGAAGTTGAAAAACTGAAAAATAAATCAGGCAAATGTGTCATTTTGTGATATTTCTGCAAAACGATATTAATGATTCTTTTTTATTATTATAGTTACCTACAATTTTTAGAGGTCAGTAGTGTTACAAACCTGGTCTAAGTTCAGGGAGGAACAATAAAGAAAAAAGCCTGTAACATTTCTTTGCCATTTCCTTGATTTTATTTTCACCCATCACACCACTCAAATTAGAAGCATTCAGTCCAAGGAAGAACAAAAAAAATAAAGGTTTCGGTTTATACCCTATCTGCAATGTACTGTATTAAGGTCCTAGGCCATTGAATGATTTATAAACAAGTAACAGTACCGTAAAATCAATTATATATGCAACTGGAAGCCAGTGCAAGGACCTGAGGACTGGTGTGATATGTTCATATTTTCTGCTGTTCTGAATGAGCTGCAGGCCAGTGAGGAGTCTATTACAATAAGAAAGAAGCCTGTAACCGTTTTTACCATTTCCTTGTCATTATTTTCACTTGTTACACCACTCAAATTAGAAACAGTCTGTTTAGGATTTGGCAAGGATAAACAAAATAAAAGATGCCACTGACTAAACGCACAATTACCAAATAACCTAAGTGAAAAGTAAAATATAATAAAATAAATAATAATTATTATTATTATTTATAGTGGACTTCCCTCTGGCTTAATGTCTGGAACAGAACAGAATGCAGTTATATTTGCACAATTTACAGTAAAATCAAATCAGTACAAGGGAAAGAAAGAAATAAGCATACAAGAACTGTATAAAATAAATTGCTCTACACCAGAAAATAAGAACACTTTCTTTCTTTCAAGCACTGAAAGAAAGAGAAATAAGAACACAAACTACAACTTTCTTCAGCCACAGCCTTAGATGAACTGAAGATAAAAGACATTAAATCTCTGAAGATCTGATTAAACAACTCCACAAACAGCATTACCAGCTTCACTATTACTAACCACATTGACTTTATTTCTGTCAGACATCTAGAGGCCTTTTTGAGAATTAACAGAGATTTAGAAGTTTTTTAAGTCACCATCATGGTGATCAGTATTTTGTTTTAGTTGGGCTCTTGACCCTTGACTTTTGTTAATGTTGTGTTCTTTTGTGCATATTGGCCAGTAGATGGTGGTAGTAGTTTGTGCTATGTGTAAGTTGAGAAGAAAGAAGCAAGAGAGTTATAACCATTCCACTCAGTGCTGCATGAACTGTACTGTTATGCTACTTCATTTTGTTAATTAAAGATTTCTTTCTTTTCAAACGCCTCTTTTCTTCTTACCAAGTACATAACAATTCGTTTATTTCTCATTCAGCAGGTGTTTTCTGCATTGATAAAGAAAGAAATTGACAGAAGTGCAGCTCAACATGAGATGCATTAATAAAAAATAATAAATTCATCTTTTATTATATATATGACATAACACTGAAGAAATCTCTTTGACATCTTTAAAACCTGCTATACCTTGTGTAAAAATTGAGACTCACTTAGACATCAACATTCATCATTCAAACCTCAACAATGCTGACAATCAAAAAACATTCAAACATAAATAGTAAAATAATTCAGCCACATAATTTATTCATGCCGCAATGCATGCTGGGAGACGTGGATGACTTTTGTATGCTGGCATGAAGCATGTCACCATTGTTGAGTTTCATATGCTGATTGTTAAGTAGCTCTGTAGTTATTAACTTCCTTCTCAAAACACATTTTCATTTTTCTGAAAACCTGACTTTAACTTTAAAGTTACATACATATATGATATGAATCAAACGTGTCATCTAATTATAATGGAAAGGATTGTCGCTTCCATAGACATAACAATTGTGTATTTTACAAATTCTAAATGATTTGTTTTGTTTTTAAATGTGTATTTAAATGTCTGAAACCTAAAATAAATATTATGTGGTTGAAAACACCGTATATTTGTGATATGAAAAGCACTGAACGCGTCTGATTCAAGCCCTGGTTATACTTCACTTTCCGTGCCCGGACGTGTCTCGCAAATCTATCAAAGTATACGAAACCACAGATGCGCGCAGATGACCGAGTTCGATACATGCGGAGTACAATTATTTCTATACTTTTACCAGACATTGACTACGTTTACATGGACAGCAGTAATCCGATATTAATACGATTAAGACAATACTCTGATTAAGAAAGGACCATGTAAACAGCAATGTTTTATTACCTTAATCCGACTAAAGTCATACTCGAAGTAAACACAAATCGAATTAAGACAGGTGGAGTATTCCTATTTTAGTCGCGTTATTGGAGTGCATTGTAGACATGTACACACCTTAATCACACTATTAACGTCATGTGGGAGTTTTCGCCACATTTTGCCACAGGACACATAATACACACACGGCAGTGGTCAACCGTTTTGACGGCAAACAAGAGAGCAAGCGTCAAGCAAGAAGCCACAAATCAAATTCCTCTCACCTCTCTCATCCAGTACCTCTGAGTTTGTCGCGGTGGCATGAATAAAAGTTGCCGAATTAAAGTACAGGAGGCCTGTTGCTGGAGAATTTGTATCCACCGCTGTCTATTTACTGAGCCCCACACATGAGAGAGAAAATAAATAGTAGCCTGGGCTAAATCGTGCGAACGATTTACTAATTTGTTCCCTCTATGTATAAATCGAGGGAACGAATTAGTAAATCATGCACACAATTTATTTATTTATTCTTGCATGTCATGTGCGGGCTCCGTATATATATTTGCACGTATTGCATGTCAAATAATTAACTGCACTTGAAGCTTTCGTAAGATTAAAAATGAAAACACCCAAAACTGTATATGGCACGAACTGTGTGGTGATGATACGTGAAATTCTGTAGAGAACGTCGGACAGCGTGCTGTGGGGACGTAATGACGTTTGCCATTAATCGATCTATGTTCTATAACATGTAAAATGGGAACATGAATGGAATATTCTAAAAGCAACTCATGTAAACACCTTAATCATAATATTGTCTTATTCAGAATAAGGTCCGTAATTAGATTACTGCTGTCCATGTAAACGTAGCCATTGTGTCATCAACTGGAAATTCGCTGGGCAGGACTGGAGAAGAAAAATAGTGCATCCACAATTGCAACATAGTTCAGAAGAGAACAGGAATCAAAAATGATGGAGAAAGCATACTTTTGAGTTTACTCGTCTTGTTTTTGAATCGCTCTTTACACACTTCGACGACTGCACATTGTGCTCAGTACTGTGCGTTTTGCCACCTAGTGGACTCTTCTGTCCTGCTTGCACACGCACCGTCCGCGCGGTCTCTAAATTTGGCCTGCACGCGGACGGGGTGTGCGGCCAGCAGTGAGCCCTCTGCATTACGAAAATTACGTCATACAGATGGTGCACGAACGTGGACGTCCGAAGTATAGAGGGTATGCACGTGACGTCACCATCGACCATTATGACTGCGGTTACGCCCACTGAGTGGCACAGAGACTGAGCGGCAGCATTGGTTTTCAGCATGAATGCCGCGAAAAACACACAAAACTCTTCCAAACCGGGAAAGAGCTTTGTGATTGACTGTAAAAATAGCTTTGACACAAAACCTGAGGTGTATATTTAAAGACCGCCGAAAGCTACAGAAAAAGGAAGCAAATGGATCACTGCAATAGGTTGTTTGCAGTGCACATGATGTCACTGCTGCACGCGAAATGCGGCTGGAGGGCAGGGACTGACTTTTCTATATAGGAATCCTATCAAAATCTCAAAATTCGTATGTTTTGCATCGTTTATGGTTGCTCAAATCGATCAAACCGAGAACACAGAAGGTGTTTATATCGTTTACATAACTTATTCCATTTTTAACTTTAAAAGTTGTCACCTTTTATAGCGTTTTGCATCTGCTGATACTGAAATAAATATGGATACCTGCTTACCTTATTTGTTTTTGACTTGGTTAAATATTCACATTCTTCATATCGTTTGCAGGGAACAGAAGCTATTTTATCCCACTGAATGGTAATTTGATGTTTTCACTTCAGTTTTGTAGAATTCTGTTTACAGTGTTGATCTGGTTACCATGAGAACAGTGTCACGCGCTGCTGCTTCAGCCATCATATGGTAGAAAATGTCCAAATAAATGTTTAACAAGCTGAAAGAAGTCGATCCATTTTTTCCATCTATATTGTAGTTATATAAAATATTCACAGGCAGATTTGCTTTATGTATTTCTCCGGCGTATAAATCAGGCACATATAAATGTCAGGAAACACGACTCCTGGCTGCATGTCAATATCCATGGATTAGGTTTCTTTGACAAGCTGTAAGGAACACTTTTGAGCCCAACATTTAGTGTAATTGTTTGTTTTACTCGCGTTCAATTCGCAGTTCCCCCTATTAAATCCAGTCATGCAACAGGTTCTTTTACCACTCAGTCCAGCTGAGGGAGCGCGTTCTGGCGGGAAAGTGACGTCGATGCATACCCTCTATAGAGGGTATGTACGTGATGTCACCGTCGACCGTTACGACTGCGGTCACGCCCACTGAGTGGCAAAAGACTGAAGGGGCTCGCACACCGGACGCGAAGCTCAGCGCCTCGCCACGTCTTTAAAATTTGAACGCATTAAACTGTTATTAAACAGTGCATTGCACAGTTTAATAAGTTGTTTGTTGTTTCCCCACTGCAAACTTTATGTGGAATCTCTTTTGTACCATTTAAAGGGTTAGTTCACCCAAAAATCAAATTTCTCTCATTAATTACTCACCCTCATATCATCCCAAACCTTGTAAGACCTTCATTCATCTTCAGAACACAAATTAAGATATTTGTGATGTGTGGCTTAGATGCCCTCAGATTTCATCAAAAATGTTTCAATTTGTGTTCTGAAGATGAAAGAAGGTCTTGCGGGTTTGGAACGACATGAATGGTGAGTAATTGATGACAGAAATTTCATTTTTGGGTGAACTAAACCTTTAACAATAACAATAGCAACATTCCCAGATAACAGACCAACACTGAATCCTGCTGTAGATTTAGCAAGGTTTATTTGATATTGTTTCAGTGTTGATTAGATACAAGTGATTTAATTTAAGTTGAACAATTATTGATTTTAAGTCCATCTTGATCTTTTTTTTTTTTTTATCATTGAAATAACATTATTTTATGGTGCAAACCTGATGAAAATTCAATGTTAAGTTTCAAACTTGATTCATTTTTTAATTCAATGTTGGTCTGCTATCTGTAAAATTGTGTGTGTGTGTGTGTGTGGTGGGGTGGACAAACAGTCACCAACACCATAACTTCAAATAAGACCCTCAGAGCACATTCCTCACATTCCTCTACAAAAAGAATACTTCAACATGGCCTATCAAAAGATTTCAATCTGCTACCAAACAAGATAAAATCAACATACCTCGTCAAGCTCAAACCTGCCAGGTATGTGAATTTTTCTTCACCAATCTCTCTCTATACTTGACCCAGGTAGCAGACTAACACTGAACATTGTCAGTAGCTTTGAATATGTGACTTCACAGACAGTAACTGTAACCTCACAGATCTGTTTCTCCTTGTAATTAGCATGGATTCAGTGGGAGTGAATGCGATTGAAACAGCAGCTCTTGGGAGACCCTTCCAGCTCGGCATGCTGTATGACTGCAGAAAGGACGCGTTAATACCAGGTACCTAAATATTTTAAATACTGTTGTGATTTACTGAAAAAAAAAATTCTGATGTGAAATGTGATTCTAATAAATTCACTGTTGAGAGTTAAAACACATTTTTCCTATTACAGGTATTAGACTTTGGAACAAAGAACAGCTGCAGCAGAATATTTGCTCTTGTGCCCAAATTAATACAGGATTCAAAGTCACAGCTTCAGACTCCATTCAGGACAAATCTAAATTACTGAATATTGATGGTGGACTCAAACTGAGTCTTTTAGGTGATCTCGTCCATGTTAGTGGAGCAGCAAAATATCTCAATGACATTAAGAAGTCTTTCAAACAGCAGAGACTGACGCTACATTATCATTCAACCAGCAGGTTTGAAGAACTGACTGTAAATCATTTGCCTTCTGAAAATCTTCCTGACGATGGCAATGATACAGCCACACATGTAGTTACAGCAATACTGTATGGAGCAGACGCCTGCTTTGTGTTTGACAGAGAAGTTTCTTCAAATGAGGACCAAAAATCTGTAAACGGAGAAGTAAAAGTGGCCCTTGAGAAACTGCAGGGCATCATTTCAGTGGGTGCATATGCTTATCTAAATGTGAATCACAGTCAGCAAACTGCAGTCAGAAAATTCACTTGTACATTTTATGGTGACTTCCAGCTACCATCTAACCCAACCTCTTTTGAAGATGCATTGAAGGTTTTTGCTGATCTTCCAAAACTGCTGGGAGAAAAACAAGAACTAGCAGTTCCACTGAGAGTTTGGCTTTATCCTTTGGACAAACTTTATTCAAGAGCTTCAAAAATTCATAAAGAAATCAGCATGGATCTAATCATAAAGACTGAATCAGTGATTGAGAGTTTAAATACAGCCGAGATGAAATGGAGTGATTTTCTGAAAGATTTGCCGGCTCTGACGTTTGCTGCGTTTCATGATAAAATACAGAAAATGAAGCAAAACTGCTACATGTACAAGTTGAGACTCATGAAGAAACTCGGCTCTTTGCTGCCAAACATCCGTGGGAATGTGATCAAGGAAACTGCACTGAATGATCTTCTACAAGAACATGATGAATCTCCATTCAGAGGAAGTGACCTCACAGAATGGTTTAAAGAGAGAGAAAGAGAGTCTGAGATCATTAAAACAATCCTGAGACAGCTGAAAGACGTTGAGGTAAAAGACAACATTGATCTCATCAAGATGGATTTGGAGGTTGGGAATCTGGTCAGCTACACGTTCACATCATTGAACTGCTCAGATGTTCTTCTGCAACTAACAAACTGCCTATCTGAGTCCTTCAACACAAGGAGAAACTGATGTGACGAGCCCTGATTTCAAGCGAAAGTCTTGGCTAACTCCTGAGATCCAAAAGGCCATGAGGAGCAACTTGAAGATATTTAAGAACTTGATCAATTCAAACAGCTGTAAACACGACAGGTTCATTGTGTCATCAAGAGAAATGGAGAATCATCCTGGTTCCTGCATTATTCTGTACGGAAGTGAATGTGATGAAGCTGTTTGCTTTACTCCTCCATCCAAACCAGCCTGTCCGATCACTGAAGAGGTCAAAGGTCAGAATGTGGTTCTGAAGGTTCCTCCATCATGTCCTGCTACAGTGGAGCTCAGATTACTGTATAAAGTGAAGCAGGACACAGTCTGGACATCTGAACCTGTGCTGAAGGATCAACACACAGTTACTCTGACTGATCTGAGAGCAGGAACTGAGTATGAGATCAAATGTGCAGCTGTGGGGAAACTCAACTACACTGTAGACAGTGACGTGATCAGAGTCATCACAGAGGTATGATGATCATTCTTCAAATATCAGCTGACAATAAATACATTATGTAATTGAACAGAAATATTTGAACTTACTCTCTTATTGCCACTTCAATGATCAGTTGTTAATTATAATCAAGTGTGTTTTTCAGCAAAGTACAAATAACCTAGAAATTAAAGGTATAGTTCACACAAAAATGAAAATTCTTTCATTAATTACTCACCATCATATTTTTCCAAACCTAGAAGACTTTTGTTTGCCTTCAGAACACAAATGAAGATCTTTTTGATTAAATATGTCCCTTCATAGACAGCTATACTGACACTTTGATGTTTCGAAAAGTTCATAAAGAGATACAACTAATCAATATGAATTGAGTGGTTTAGTACACATTTTTTGAAGAGACATGATCACTTTATATAATGAACAATTTAAATTTAAGTTGAATTTAGGCTTTTATTCACATAGAAACATTAATCAACTCACATATTGGTTTGCCAATAAGCTGGTGTATGGTGGGCTTTCTGGTGCACTATGGTTGCCATCACATCATTCAGGTGGATGCTGCACAATAATGGTGGTTGAGAATATTCCCCTTTCCATGTAAAGCACTTTGAGTGCCAACAACAACAACGACAAAAAACGCTACATAAATGTAACGAAGTAACAAATTGTTACTATAACACAGTTTGTTGATAAGGGAGGAAGGAGGCGGGAATCAGCGAATGTTTAAACACTTTAATATCAAAATAAACACTGTTGGTTAAGGTAGGTTTTGAAGTTGGTATACTGGTTTGAGCTGGTTTATGCTGGTCAAGTAGCTCAGGACCAGCATGGTCCAGCATATGACCAGCATGGACCAGCATAGACCAACATAGGACCAGCTCAGGACCAGCATGGACCAGCATAGGACCAGCATAAACCAGCTCAAACCAGCATACCAGCTTCAAAACCTACCTTAACCAGCATATGCTGTTTTTTTCAGCAGGGAGTATACACATAAACAAAACATCATGTAAAGTCCAGGCCTGGTCCTCTCTCATCCTTCACCCATCACCACTCCTCCTTTTATGCTTCCGAAGCTCCTCCATGAGAGATACGAAACCGGTGTGGCACAAAGGTGATGCTCATTTTCAATCAAGCCACTGGCCTTGCTCCGTTCTCATGGCCCTCGGCCACAATTATAATTATTATTATTATTTGTGGTAAATGGAAGCTCAAGCATGTTCGCTTGACATGTGTGGTTCATTCTCATGTGTTACACAGCACGTTTGAGCTTCAGCAAGAACCAGAGGTTCATTCTCATGTGTTATGCAGCACGCTTCCACAAGAACCAATGAGGTTCATTCTTGTGTTATGCTGCATGTTTGCTCTTCCACAATAACCAATTCATTCTTGTGTTAGCACATTTGAGCTTTAGCAAGAACCAATGAGGTTCTTTCTGGTGTGTCATGCAGCACGCTTGAGATTCCCCAAGAACCAATGAGTTTCATTCTAGGGTTACACAGCAGGTTTGATCTTCCACAAGAACCAATGAGGTTCATTCTTGTGTTATGCTGCATGTTTGCTCTTCCACAATAACCAATTCATTCTTGTGTTAGCACATTTGAGCTTTAGCAAGAACCAATGAGGTTCTTTCTGGTGTGTCATGCAGCACGCTTGAGATTCCCCAAGAACCAATGAGTTTCATTCTAGGGTTACACAGCAGGTTTGATCTTCCACAAGAACCAATGATGCTTCATTCTTGTGTTACAAAGCAGTTTTGAGCTTCCGCAAGGACCAGTGAGGTTTATTTTTGCTTACTAAGCAGCACATTTGAGCTTCCACAAGAACCAGTAAGGTTCATTCTCATGTTACACAGCATGTTTTAGCTTCCTCAAAAATCAATGAGGTGCATTCTTGTGTGTTACGCTTGCAAGTTTGAACTTCAGCAAGAGGTTTGTTCTCATGTCAAGCAGGTTCGGTTGAGCTTCTGTTTATGTTCGCTGATCAGTGTTTATACAAACCCGATTCCAAAAAAGTTGGGACACTGTACAAATTGTGAACAAAAAAGGAATGCAATAATTTACAAATCTCATAAACGTATATTTTTTTCACAATAGAACATAAATAACATATCAAATGTTGAAAGTGAGACATTTTGAAATGTCATGCCAAATATTGGCTCATTCTGGATTTCATGAGAGCTACACATTCCAAAAAAGTTGGGACAGATAGCAATAAGAGGCCGGAAAAGTTAAATGTACATTTAAGGAACAGCTGGAGGACCAATTTGCAACTTATTAGGTCAATTGGCAACATGATTGGGTATAAAAAGAGACTCTCAGAGTGGCAGTGTCTCTCAGAAGTCAAGATGGCCAGAGGATCACCAATTTCCCCAATGCTGCAGGCGAAAAATAGTGGAGCAATATCAGAAAGGAGTTTCTCAGAGAAAAATTGCAAAGAGTTTGAAGTTATTATCATCTACAGTGCATGATATCATCCAAAAATTCAGAGAATCTGTAACAATCTCTGTGCATAAGGGTCAAGGCCGAAAAACCATACTGGATGCCCGTGATCTTCGGGCCCTTAGACGGCACTGCATCACATACAGGAATGCTACTGTAATGGAAATCACAACATGGGCTCAGGAATACTTCCAGAAAACATTGTTGGTGAACACAATCCACCGTGCCATTCGCCATTGCTGACTAAAACTCTATAGGTCAAAAAAGAAGCCATATCTAAACATTATCCAGAAGTGCAGACGTTTTCTCTGGGCCAAGGCTCATTTAAAATGGACTGTGGAAAATTGGAAAACTGTTCTGTGGTCAGACGAATCAAAATTTGAAGTTCTTTTTGGAAAACTGGGACACCATGTCATCCGGACTAAAGAGGGCAAGGACAACCCAAGTTGTTATCAGCGCTCAGTTCAGAAGCCTGCATCTCTGATGGTATGGGGTTGCATGAGTGCGTGTGGCATGGGCAGCTTACACATCTGGAAAGGCACCATCAATGCTGAAAGGTATATCCAAGTTCTAGAACAACATATGCTCCCATCCAGACGTCGGAAGACCTTGCATTTTCCAACATGACAATGCCAGACCACATACTGCATCAATTACAATATCATGGCTGCGTAGAAGAAGGATCCGGGTACTGAAATGGCCAGCCTGCAGTCCAGATCTTTCACCCATAGAAAACATTTGGCGCATCATAAAGAGGAAGATGCGACAAATAAGATGTTGTATTCTGAATAAAATATTGAAACTTCCACATCATTGCATTCTGTTTTTATTCACAATTTGTACAGTGTCCCAACTTTTTTTGGGATCGGGATTGTATTTGATTAAAAGCCTAAATTCAATCTGTTCATAATATAAAGCATGGAGTCTCTTCATAAAATGTGGACTAAACCACTCAATTCATGTGGAATTGTTTTATGATCTCTTATGAACTTTTTGAAGTGTCAAAGTGTCAGTCTATCGAAGGACAGAAAGCTCTCAGATTTCATCAAAAAGATCTTAATTTGTGTTCCGAAGATGAACGAAATTCTTACAGGTTTGGAACAACATGAGAGTAATGGCAGAATTTTCATTTTTGGGTGAACTATCACTTTATAGTTGAGTACTGGAATTTAATATTGGATTTAATAAATGTATCATTGTTTTGTCTATTAAACAGAGAAAAAACAAGGACATTGGAAAAGAGCAGAGCAGAGCAGAACAAAATATATCACCTATTTCACAGACTTCATCTTAAAGACAGGTACCACAATAAACTGAGAGCTGCAGATGTTCTTCAGATAACTGGACATTCATTACAGTCCCATGAGTATTGTACTGAACAGGAGCTGATTCAGACTTTCCTACAAAAACTACTGATGATGAACTACAGAGCAAGATTTATTATATCTAAAGAGAAAAATGAGGAAGATCACACACAACGAAAAGACAATCACTCATCTGAAGATGAAAGTGATATTTTTCATGAAATGTTTTTATCTAACTATGGAGCAAGCCAGTCTAAGGCCATTCACCCGATGGATGTTCAGATGGCCGTGTTTCATTGTGCCGATAGTTTCCTGAAGCAGCTGATGGTCACTAAACTGTCCCAGTGTCAGTACGCTCTGCCTCTGCTTCTTCCTGATCCATTCACACAACAGATTGAGTTTCCTCTCTGGACATTTAGAGAAATCACCAAGAGCTGGAAGATCAGAAACACCAACAATGAAATCATCAGTCAAACCCAGCCGATCTACAAAGCAGAAACTTCAATGGTGTCTTTCTTCAGGTTTGGCTCTGTGCCTTCATCCAAGTCTCAGCTGATGAACAGTCTGATCAATGAGAAACACAACACGTTCTTCCACAGGAACTGCCCAGGCAGCAGCAGAACCAGAGAACTGATGGATGGAGTGGTGGAGATCGCCTGGTTCTGCCCCTCTGGATCATATGATGATAAATTCACTGACTGTGTTGCATTCTGTAATCTACACGGTGATGCAGGAGACCATGAAAAACAGCTTCAGATCCTCACTGAAATGGCCTCAGTCAATGTTGTTCTTCTACCACAACTGGACAGGAATGACAAAAGTGCAGCAATAATACAAAACATGTACAGGAACTCAAAGCCACTCATTTGTCTTTTTACTGAGAATGAATCTGCTGTAACTGAAATAAAGAAAAGAAAATATAAGATTGGTCTGAAAAATAGAAATCAGTCAGTTGTATCTGAAGAACTCAGAAGAGCTATAAATGACTGTCTCTCAGAATCATCTTCCACTCTCAGACTTGAAGATGTGTCCAAACACTCAGATGTCAGAGTAGATGAGGAAGATGATGAAGACTGCAGGAGAGGAAGAGAAGCAGCACAGAAGATGATGAGTTTACTGGAGAAGAAAGATCTGACAGAAATCAAAGAATCAGTTCTGCCTCATCAGGGGAAACTGTGGCATCAGTGGCGTCAGAAGAACAAGGAACTACATCGACCTAAAGCAGATGAGATAGAAATGGACATCAGTAGAAAGAAAACAGAGTTGAAAAGAATTCGTCAGCATCAGTATGAATCTGACATAAGAGAGTTTATTAAGTTCTTCATTAAAGAAATTAACTCAGGTGCTGCCAATAAAAATATATATTTTCTCAAATGGCTCAGAATCCTCCTGGATGAATATACCTCAGGTGACCTTTCTTATCTAAATCACAAATATGATGAAAAGTGGTCAACAGTCTTAAAACTGAAAGAGAATTGTAATAAAATTGAACAACTTAAAGCTGAACAAACTGAACTTGAGAGAATATCTGAGAAGCTTCAAGCTGCAGCCTTTGGTTTGGAGCACATCATGAGGGAGATCGGTCAGATCTATGAATCATGTTCATCTGTGAAGAAGAACAAGAAAGACCTGCAGTTTGACTTCTCTTCTCTCCCGAGTCTTGCAGCAGAGATGATGATCTCTGGATTTCCACTGGAGCTGATGGATGGAGATGCTGCTCATGTTCCTGTGATCTGGATCTCTGCTGTTCTAGATGAACTCATCCAGAAACTGGGAGACCAGAGAGTCTTTGTGCTGTCAGTTTTAGGGCTTCAGAGCTCTGGGAAATCCACCATGCTGAATGCCATGTTTGGACTCCAGTTTGCCGTCAGTGCTGGCAGGTGCACCAGAGGAGCTTTCATGCAGCTGGTCAAAGTGTCAGACGAGATGAAAACACAGATGAACTTTGACTATATTCTGGTTGTTGACACTGAGGGTCTTCGTGCTCTAGACCTGGCTGGAAGATCAAGAAGACATCATGACATTGAATTGGCCACATTTGTTGTTGGTCTTGGAAATCTGACATTGATCAACATCTTTGGAGAAAACCCATCTGAGATGCAGGACATTCTTCACATTGTTGTTCAGGCCTTCATGAGGATGAAGAAGGTCAGACTGAATCCCAGCTGTGTGTTTGTGCATCAGAATGTTTCAGACATCACAGCTGTAGAGAAAAACATGGAGGAAAAGAGACGACTGCAGCAGACACTGGATAAGATGACTAAACTCGCTGCTGAAGATGAAGTTTGTGATGCAGAATGTTTCAGTGATGTCATTGCATTTGATGTACAGAATGATGTGAAGTATTTTGCTCATCTTTGGGAGGGAAACCCACCCATGGCACCACCAAACCCAGACTACTGTGAAAATATTCAAGACCTAAAGGAAACTATTATATCTTGTGCAGAAAAACCCCATGGAATGATGCTGATAGACTTAAAAGATCATATTAGAGATCTATGTGAGGCTTTACTGAAGGAACGATGTGTCTTCAGCTCCAGAACTGCTCTGGAGATTTCAGCCTACAGGAAACTGGAGACTGAATACAGCAAGTGGTCCTGGAGGCTTCGCAGTGCCATGATGGAAACTGAGAATAAACTACACAACAAAATAGAAAATGAAGCAATTTATAAGTTTGAAGAAACTGATCTTCAAAGAGAACTGAAGAAGACAAGTGAGGATGTGAAAAACTCAATGTCAGAATTCTTTGAGAAAGATGCTGATATATTGGTTCAGTGGAAAAAATCATTTGACGTAAAAATGAAAGAGATTCAGGAAAACATTGTGAGAGAAACAAAGAGGAAATTAAATGAGATTCTTCAGCAGCGAGACCTAAAGAAAAAGACTGATGATCAGAAGACACATCATGAA
Organism: Megalobrama amblycephala; assembly: GCF_018812025.1. NCBI lineage: Eukaryota > Metazoa > Chordata > Actinopteri > Cypriniformes > Xenocyprididae > Megalobrama > Megalobrama amblycephala. The sequence goes on from NC_063044.1 coordinate 70,987,247, forward strand.
AACACTCTCTATGAAAAGAGCAAAGAACTTGCCTTAAAACTCAAAGACAAAACAACTGATGAACAAACACAGAAGAAAGAATTTGATTCATTTTGGAAAAAGAGTGTTGACAGGATTCTCTCAGACAGTCCTCAAATTAAAGACACTGACATAATGACAGATGTGAGAGAGATCCTCAAAAACATCTATAGAAGTTCTCTTGTATACAATTGCAGTGAGAGCTATGATATTTTTACTGTGACGACTTACTCTCAATATGTCATTTTCAGAAATTCCACAAAAACAGTTAAAGAAACATGTGGATTTGATCAAAGTCTTTCTCTAGAAGATGAAGCCCAAATAAGATCATTAGTCACAGATGTTGCTCAGCAGACAGACAGAATGATTCAGTCATTTAACATTTCAAAGATGGGCTACAACATCAGCTACATTCAACAACTCACAGGTTACATCAAGACAAGAGTAACAGAACATCAGAAAAGACAATTGAAATATGTGTTCAAGATTGATTTCTTCATGGATTTGGTTCTTTCTATCAGTAAAAGGGCAAACAAGATGATCACTGACCAACACAGACTCTTCAAAGAAGCCAATGATCCTAAGATATATGTAGAGAAGAAGAGAGAAGAGTACTATAGTGTTTTCCAGAAATACTGTCATGGAGCAACATCAGCTGCCATTTTTGGTGAGATCATCTGTCAGAAACTGAAAGAGCCCATTGAGCAGAGTGTCTACAAGAAGACTGCCAGAGATCTGACTGATGGAATGAGAACAAACTGTGAATCACTGAATGGAAACGGATCAAATCTGGAGAAACACATCCTGAAGACACTGGCAGATGAAGAGGACTTCAAAAAATACATGAACTACATTCATAATCCCAGAGATCATTTCAAGAGTTTCATCAGAGATGAAGTCAGTCAGTACATCACTGATAAGTTCAGTGTCAGTGTTTTACCCAAGATGAAGGAGAACATTGAACTCCTGCAGCAGAAGATCATGAAAGCAGTACATGAATCTACTGAACATGTTCAAGTGAACAGAGGAGATGTTGGTTTGTGGTTGAAGAGTTTCACACAGCAGATCTCAGATATGCTGATCTTCTCTGAAAAAGACCTCAATGGAGTGAAACATGATGATGTTGATGATTTAAACCTCCTAGAAGATGTGATAAGACAAGAGCTTCCTACTATAATATCAGACATCAGCAGAAGATTCAACACAGAGACATTTCCAGTAAATCTGGACTATAAATTTAGACCAGATGAGCTTCTGATTGATCACTTCTGTCAGTGTTGTTGGGTTCAGTGTCCGTTTCGTAAAGCCATCTGCACCAACACCATAAAAAAACATCATGGAGATAACAGTGCTCCTTTCCACATAGAGAGAGGAAATGGAAGGCATTTCCCACAAGCACAGTATCTCTGTGCTGTTATTTGCACAAAATTAGTGGCAAGTGATCAGGATTTCTATGTACCAGATGGAAGGTTCCCTTCTAGAGAATACAGAAGAGCAGGAGGAGTTTATGAAGACTTGAGCATCACCTCTGATCTCTCTGAACTGCCCTACTGGAAGTGGTTTGTCTGCAGATTTCAGAAAGATCTGGAAAAACACTACAGTAAAACATTTGAGGGGAGTTTTAAAATATCAGATGAATGGAGAAAATACTCAAAACAGAATGCTATTGAGTGTTTGGGTCAATGTATCTAATGGAGCAGATAGTGAATGAAAATCTCACTTTTCCTATTAGATTCTCCTCAGATCACAGTTAAAAAACGAGCTTCTATCACATATCAGCAAAAATCTGTACTCATCTACGCCTCACTCCATGGAGAACTAACAGAGTACACTGATACAAGAGCTTTGAAGACAATATTCAATCTTAAAGTGGAGCTACACAATTTTTTTTAGACATTTTTATTGAAAAAAATGTATGCAACATTTAACAAAAATTGTTATTGTGGAGCATTTTATAGCTTTCCTTTTTTTTCCCTTTAAGTTTGGATGTTAAATTATTTGTAGATATTCAAATTAATAAATGAGCTTAAAGTTATTGGGATTATAAAAGTAGAGTGTTTGTAGAAATACAAACAAAAGCTTAATTTAAAGCAACTTTATGTAATTTTGTGTATTTTATCAATATTACTGCCCCCTACAGTTAATGGGCAAGTTGTCATTCACTGGAATTCACTCTTGATTTACACCATATTTAATTCTTATGCATAATCGAAAAAAGTGTGCCATCAGAATGATTTTTACACTATGTCAAGGTAAACAACTTGTATAAAGTTGCTTTAATCAGATTTAAGCATAATCATATTTTAAACATATCATAAATGTTATTACATAATATTGTGATCATCAGTACATCTAATGATTCATGTGCTTGTATATAAATAAACCATGTATACAAAAACAACACCTCTGTCCTCTTGTAATATTGAAATCCTGGACAAATACTGCATGCAGGTCAACAGCCGAAAGACAAAATGCTCTGATCTCAGTTTTAAGAGATGAAACATTTAGTCTGTGAATTAACTGAAGAAAAAAAACAAAACAAAAACAGATTCACTTCAGACAGATTGAAAATATACTGCATCCATCTGTTTCTCAGGATTCTATCAGCATGGTTACTTCATGACATAAATGATATACAGTTGCTAGAAAAAGTATGTGAACCACTTGCAGAATCTGTGAAAAATGTTAAAATAAGAGAGATCTTACAAAATGCATGTTATTTTTTATTTAGTACTGTCCTGATTAAGATATTTTACATAAAATATGTTTACATATAATCCACAAGACAAAAAAGTAGCTGAATTTATTAAAATAACCCTGTTCAAAAGTATGTGAACCATTGATTCTTAATACTGTGTGGTTACCTGATGATCCACGACTGTTTTATTTTTTTTATTTTTTTTTTTTTTTGATGGTTGTTCATGAGTGTCTTGTTTGTCCTGAGCAGTTAAACTGAGCTCTGTTCTTCAGAAAAATCCTCCAGTTCCTGCAAATTATTTGGTTTTCCAGCATCTTCTGCATATTTGAACCCTTTCCAGCAGTGACTGTATGATTTTGAGATCCATCTTTTCACACTGAGGACAGCTGAGGGACTCAAACTCAACTATTAAAAAAGGTTCAAACATTCACTGATGCTCCAGAAGGAAACATGATGCATTAAGAGTCGGGGGTGAAAACTTTTGAACAGGATGAAGATGTCCAATTTTTTCTTATTTTATTGAAATATCATTGCTTTTCATTTAGTACTGCCCTTCAGAAGCAACAGAAGATGCTTGCATGTTTCCCGGAAGAAAAAAATAAGTACAATTTACCTTGATATTCAAATTCAAAAGTTTTCTTCCCCTGCAAGTGGTTCACATACTTTTTCTTACAATTGTATACTATTAATATTATGCAATAATTATAAACTTTATTCCCTTTACCTTTCTGGGCCTTTAAAGTGGTAATTATATTTCTGTATATGGAGGAGTCAGAGAGATCTCGGATTTCATCAAAAATATCTTAATTTCTGTTCAGAAGATGAACAAAGTTCTTGCTGGTTCGGAACGACATGAGGGTGAGTAAATGATGACAGAATTTTCATTTTTCATTGAACTAACCCTTTAATTAAGATCTGATTGGTGATATTAGTGAAGGTTTGTTTAGTGATATTAGCAAAGGACTGCTTCTGATACCAGATGGCCACTTTGCATAACCAAGATGAAGTATATTTGCTTGAAAGCAAGAAGGAGTCTTTATCATTTTGTAAGCTTCCGTCCATTGGTGATGTTCTCTCAGTATATCTTCAACGAATGGGGAAAAAGGGTATGGTGAAGCATGAAGCAGCAGTGCAGACCATGAAGGAGATCAACATTTTTTGGGAAAAGGCCCGCATTTCTTTTCATCCTGTAAACAAGCTCGAAGACCTTGTAGGAAAATGGACAGTCTTGAAGAAGGAGGTGAAGGAGCGAAACAACAGAAGAATGAAGAATAATTCAAGGAGACCTTGAATGCTTAAGATGATTAAGAGGGTGCAAGATTATTGTAGTTGAAGGACTTGTCTAATTGTCTAATTGTCATAAATATCTAGATCAGACTGCAATCAGTTCTCATCAGCAGCATTGTAATTTAACATTTTAAGACTAAAAACACTGTTCTTTTAATCTAATTCACCGTTTATTAATGGTCTTGTATAGTTATTAATTATGTGTGGTTATGGTCATTAAGACAGAATTTCAATTTTGTTGAGCACACCCTAAATGTAGTCCAATCAATAAATCGATTGAAATTCGGGAACCTCTCTGATTGGTGAATCACTCGGATTGTAATATCCATATGCTTTTTATGGACATAGATAGAGTGCCAGCCTTTTCAGTGCGGTGGTGGGAGTGGTTATTAAACCACTGCTGTAAAGTCAATTCATTTTTGCATTTTGCTTATAAATGGACAGGTTTGTAATTAAAATGAAAAATTCAATTAACACTAGCTTTTCTTCAATTAGTAGTGCTGCTGCTACTTTAAATGACCAGTCATTGTCAACATCATCATGTAATGACAACAGCAGCAGTGAGGCAAAAGAACTCGAACATAATATGTTATATATATATATATATTGAGAAACTAGGAAAAAAACAAATGTGTATCAGAAACACACTGTTAAAGGATTAGTTCAACTTTCAAATGAAAATTAACCCAAGCTTTACTCACCCTCAAGCCATCCTATGGTGTATTATGACTTAAAGCAATTTTTCCCAGATGCATTCATAATCATTACCTCTGCCAGTGCCCTGTGGCAAGCTTTTTGTGTGCACTGGAACGCTGATTAGGCAAATGTATGTATTAAACACATTCAGGCAAAGATCACTTGCTATGTGGGTTACACCATCTACAACATAATGCTCCAGGCAGACAGCAAATGTCAGTGGCACAAGATGCAATCCACTGTCACATTTTTAGTAGCACATGCAAATGAAAACTGGATGTGCCGGATGTGTCACTAATTATAGCGACACATGCCGATGGCTTCTGTACATAAGATGCCATGTCACTTAATGTTAATACCACCTCTCCATGAACAAGCAAAGAAACATTGATAAATGTATTTTCATCATTTAGTGTGGTTATGTGATGAGATTGTGGTTCCCAGCCTTTCTTTTCCAGAAGACCGGTAACTATTTACAGTATATTATATTTATATATTTCACATCACCTCATTACTCTGAACAAGCAAGCTGCATGCTGAGCTTTCGCTTGCGTTTCAAGTTGCCACAGTACATTGCTACTACAGTTTATCATTTACACGTCTTGCCAGTTTAAACATTTAAGCCATTTTTAACCATATCACATGAGCACCACTAAATCTTTTACCGAAGTTTTTTTTTTTTTCGTGTGGGTGTGTGATTTTTTTTTTAGAGTACATTGACAGAACACATTACTCTGGTACTATGATAGCGCAGGGAGCTCTGTGGAATGTATACCACATATCAAGTCCAACCAGTTTCTGAGTTTTTACTGTAATGAAGACGGAAGAAAATGCAGTTATATTAATGCAAAGAAGGCTGCAACACACTGACTTTTGTTTGAAAACTAATGACTGGAGCAGATCATCCAGGAAACCTTGTGAGTCTGTTCATACTGTTATTTCTTTGGAATATAGAAGCTTATATAATACGATTTTTGTTTAAAAAAATAAAGGGCTTGTATCAAGGGAGGAAATAACTTAATATCATACCAGTGACTGACTTGGCTCATATTACAATACATTTCTGAAGATTTAAGCAATATTCAGCAGTTTACTGTGTAGAAAACTGAAGTTGTTTGTCTGAGATGTTTTTTCTTATACGTATCTAACAGGAAAATCAGTGAAGTTCAGCAGGATTCTACACAAGTAAAGACAACCATCAACTTCTAAACAGTGAGTTTTTAGTACAATAATCAGGGGTTGAAATTACCCTTTTCACTCACAGCGAATTTGGCTACTAATACCGACCATTCTGAACTTGCTGTGGTGTGGACAGTGCTATTTAGAACCATTTTTATAACTTTATAGTTATCGTTCTTGGTGTGAACAGGCATTTAGGTCTGAGCAATCTAATATTTAGGAGCCCAAGATAAAAATTGTTTTTGTTCACTCATTTTAATAATTTTTGGTGTAATCGCAATCAGACAATTTTTTATTTATTTATTTTTATCCTATCGTGGATTTATTGTAGAGGGCTGCATTGGGTTTGGGCTCCCGCGGGACCCAACGCAAATCTCGCGGGAGCGGGCGGTTTTACCTTTGCTGCGGGCGCGGGCGGAGTGGGCGGTCAGAAAACTTTGCGGGAGACCCGCGGGAAACGGTGGGATTTGGCGTGTAATAGAAACGGAGACAAATGAAGTTGAGAAGAAAATTAAAGCGGCTCTTTACTTGACAAAAGCAAAGCAAGACAAAGACACTTGGAAACAATTCTTAAAATTCGCGCGTTTTATTTTGAGCATTCTCGCATGATCTTCTAGTGCACCGTCAGAGTGAGAGGGCATTCAGTGTGTGTGGGCGGATCATGGAAGAAAGACGCACAAGTCTGCGACCGCAGTCAGTCAGCAATATACTTTCCCTTCATAGTAATATGGAGTAAGCAATGCAAATCCCAGTGATCATTCATTTGTTTAAGTAGGCTACGTTATTTTTATTTATTTATTAGTATTATTTATTTTCTTTGCAATAGCCTGTTAAGCAAGGCATTCTATTTATTTTATTTATTTCGTTTTGTATTTAATTTGTTTAAAGTATATTATGTGTTTATTTAATAAGTAAAAGTTATTTCGTATTGTGCTTTGGCTTATTTACTTAAACTGTTATTTAAACTGCTTGTTTAGTTAATCGTTCGGTGAGTGTGTATGCAGTAGCCGTTTATATGGCGTTTAAATAGAGTCAAAAGTCGCGCGCGCGAAAACCACGAGCACGCGAATTAAGCCAAGCGCGCAAAACAGACCCACGAGAGGAAAATAACAACGCGAGAGCGCATCTGTGCACCCGCGAGCGCGCATTTGTACACCGCGAGCGCGCAGAACAGTATTTAGGAGCGGAAATGAATACTGGCGCAAGCCCCTGCTGCCTAGCGCGCACAACTGCACATGAGCGCTCGCGCGACTACTCAACACTCGCTCGCTCCTCGAGTTGACTTTTGACACTTTGAGGGCGGGGCAATGACTTTTGTCTTCCCACCTGTGATTGGTCATTTGTTTAATCAGTTTCACTCTTGTTTAAACATGTAGCAGGACTAGGACAAGGCACGTTTTACGGAATCATTATGTCGGACCCAGAGCAGGTAAATTAATTTTTAAAAGTCTTTGTGTTTCCAGTGCAATATATTCAATATATGATATTGTATTGTACAATTTCGAAGGTACTTATTTTGTTTACTGCCTAATGCATGTAGATAAAATCATCTTGAATAGTTTGTATAGGACCTTAACGACTAAAAAAGATAAGCTAATTTAAGATAAAGCTGGCTAACCCATAAATGTAGGATGTTAAAGGTTAGTTTTTACTTACATTCACAATATACAGTAAATAAATCATGGCTGAGTAGCGTTTCTAGCTACTAAACAAAGCTAGTATGCTAATTTACTAAACAAAGCAGCGTAAATGCAATCTTTGTGATTTATTCAAACCACAGCACCGACCCCTATTGCTCTATTGCCCTATTACTATTATCGTAATGCCGTTTATAAAATGATTAGAACACATTACAAACGGTATTAGTGAAACTTAACGTAGTTACATCACTAAAAGCATTTTTCTGCTGATGGTCTATGTCAGGGCCATCAACTATATTTGTCCAAGGGCCAGAATTTTTCTCTGCAGACACTGTAAGGGCCAGATACTCGTAATATAAAATAAAATTCGAATTGTATCCTAATATGTTATTATTTGATATACTAATTCTAATTCCAAATTTATTTTATTTTTTACATATTACCTGTACTGCAGCAAGCCACCAGGCGATAGCGATATTTTAGGCTTCATATTTGTGAGGCTGTCAAGCTGTCCATCACTGTCACGCAATTGTGCGCTAATCCCAGGCAAGGAAAATTTTGACATTTGTGAAAAAATGAGCACGTGAAACAATAAAAGATGTTCAATGAGAGAACGCGTTTATCGTCATTCTTGACTGAAGGCAGGCTATGGCACAAGCTACTTTTCAGAAGGGTTTTTTTTTCGTTAGATTTAAAAAAATAAATAAATATGGAACGGACCCGAATATTCAAATATTCGTTCGGTGGGTTGGTATTCGATTTGAAAATTTGACATTCGAATATTTTTTTATTTTTATTTTTGCACACCTGGGATCCCCGCGAAACGATTCTCATTCCCCCTTGAATAAGGCCGGCGACACACTGGCTGCGTGAGCGTCTCAGCTGCGTGGCGTGTCCGTTTTTATTTCGGCTCCCATATTCAACAGGTTGGAGTTTGCACACTGAGACACGCGTCTCAGGCGCGCTCGAGCCACGCGGAAAACGCGTGCATGCTAGAAATAGAACCGACGCGTGTTCCAGCAACGGGAGTGTTCAGAACAGCGGAGTTTGTATGGACCGAAGTGCATGTCTGAGCTTGTGTTTTGTTGCTTTGACACTGTGGAAAATACAATAATAGAAACAAAATGTATTAGCATTTTTACCCGTTATTATCAATCTAAATTAATCTCGTTTTTAATTTAACTTAATTTCGTTTTTCTTTATTTAAATTTCATTTTCTTTATTTAAATTTCGTTTTTTCTTTATTTAAATTTCGTTTTGTTTATATAAATTTCGTTTTTTCTTTATTTAAATTTCGTTTTTTCTTTATTTAAATTTCGTTTTTCTTTATTTAAATCTACCCTTACTGTGCCAATTTGTTAGTCAGAAAAATATTAGACTACCTTAAAAGTATTGCTTAATTTAACAGACCTGTGTGTGTGCGTTTTATATCACTAGTGCAGTGTCCGTTCTCGGAGCATAAGCCCTGCCCGCATGAGGTGCGCCGCTTACCGCTCGCGCTGCTCTGACTGTAGTTTACTAAAAGTTTATTAATTCTGAATGTGTCGCATCTCGCGTGTCCATCTATATTGCACCAAATGCGACACTGCACTGCCTTGTGAAGTCGATTGGATGAACGGTTCTCGAAATAATAAAAATGCAAACGGACATACAGACACAGATTCCTGCCTTTATTAGAGAGAAAAATATGTTCAGCCCCTCTCTCCGAAGAGTCGATGTTCATTACTACCGAAGCTTCGAAGCTCAAAAAATGGTATTCGGACCAGCCCTAAACTTTTTTCCTCTTACAAGGCTATTCCTGAATTCAGTATTATTCTGGGGGCCGGATGGAAATCTCTGGCGGGCCGGATTTGGCCCGCGGGCCGCCAGTTGACGTTGCATGGTCTATGTGACCCTGTAAAAAGTGTAAAAAAAGTGACGTTTTTTGTGTTTTGATGTTTTCTATCATCCTATATGCAAACAATTAAGAAAATAATTTTGATATATTTACTACTAAGACCATGTTTGAAATAGGGAAATTAGTAAGTAAAATCAAACTTTGATGTTCATTATCTGATTTTTGATACTTTCCTGGAATCAAAGGATGAGTAGAGATAATGTAACCCTTTCAACTTTTGAAGTGTGTTTATCACAACAGTGACATGGTATCTTAACATCTCATTAATTATTCTTTGTTCTGTCGATAGCTAAGACACCACTTTTTGGAAAATCTTTTACACAAGTTGCAACAGGCCTTCAGCACTACACCACTGGATTTAGATTATCTGGAGTTTCTGTGTCGTCAGGAGCTGTATATTCTGGAGGCCCTGTCCAGTCACATACAAGTACCCCCTGCTATCACCCAGGCTTTGCTAGAGCTCTTTGACCTTATACGGGCACAAGTGGAACATCCTGCACCATGTGTCAGAGTGGAAGTTGCTATCACCACAGGACGACCCAAAATTTTGGTTGAGGAACAACGCTTAAAATACATGCTACAGGCTCAACTTCCTGTGAGTTGCATAGCCACATTGATGGGCGTTTCAAAAAGTACGATTTTCAGACGCATGAGAGACTATGAGCTTTCTGTTCGTGACATGTATAGTTCCATCAGTGATGAAGAACTTGACAGTTTGGTTGCTTCTGTGAAGAACGCTTTACCAAATTCAGGCTACAGGATGGTCAGAGGAAGACTGGAGTCTATGGGCTACCGAGTTCAGTGGAGAAGAATTGCAGCCTCTATGCATAGGGTTGATTCAATGGGCATTATCTCAAGGTTATCAAGTCTTGGCTGTGTTGTGCGCCGAGTGTACTCTGTTCCAGGGCCCTTGTCCCTGGTACATGTGGACACAAATCACAAGCTAATTAGGTTTGCATTAAAGTCATGTTTAACATATGAATAGATTTGCATGTTTAATAATTATATCAATAATGTAAATTACTTAATTTCTTCACAGGTACAATATTGTGATATTTGGAGGAGTGGATGGGTTCTCCAGAAAGGTAACTACTGGCTAAACATTTGGTCAACATTATGTAGTCAGTAAACACATTTAAAACCTTTGTTACTAGTCATCAGTTAAAATCCACAATGACTTAACTAATATTTGATGGGTAATTGGCACACACACACACACACAATGTTTTTTAATGGTTTACCATTTTAATCTGATGTACTGTATGTTTTACTTTGTAGATATTGTACTTGAATGCAGCCACAAATAACCGTGCTTCCACAGCATTTTCATTCTTTTTGGAGGCAACTCATCGGCATGGTTTACCCTCAAGGTAATGTACTTTAAATTGTTACAAAGCTGCACTTTTCTCTGTGTAAATAATATGAGAGAAATTTTAATGATTAAAAGCTGTTTGATTATAAAGCTCTTGTACACTCTAATTTATCTGTTTAACTAGTTTCCTAAAAGCAAAATGTCTTTAAAAAACATTTACAAACATTGGCATTTTTTGTTGCAGCTCCTTCTTTTACTGGACAACAGCATTCTATTGTTTCCTTGAGTAGTTTATTTAGTTTAGTAGTTTACTCGTGGTACATTCTTTGCCCATCCCACTTTCTTGGTATACATTATCTTTAAAAAGTTATTTTATTACTTGAGGATAATGTTTATTTGTCAGAGCCATAATCCAATGTATGAACTGTTTCTTTTAATTTCACTATTATTGTTGTAATTTAAGGGTAAGAGCTGACCAGGGAGTGGAGAATGTGGATATTGCTCGGTTTATGTTCACTGTCCGTGGCAATAATCGGGGGAGCTTCATCTCAGGAAAAAGTATCCACAACCAAAGGTAATGCTTCTTATTTTATTCTCAGTTTTCCTGGTATTAAGGCATATCCTCATCACATTTTATTGTTTCATTCTGATGTATCAGTATTTATTTATACATATGACAAATGCGCCATAAATGTGCCATATGGTGTTACATTGAATCTCTCATGTTGTTTGTCACTTAAACAATTAAGATAAATCTGTCTTATGCTAATTGTATATTATTGAGTTTTTATCAAATGTCACTGTGACACCATAGGACAGTGTTCCTCCACAACATAAAAACTACTATCTAGTCATAGAAACAGTAACAGTTTGAGTTACTTTTACTAACATTAAATTTTCATGATATAACAAGTGTTAGCAGTGTAAACTTTGGATGTAACATTACAGAACACATTCTACCACATACTTGCAATATAAGGTTTTGTTCCGTTTTAAAATTATTGCATGTTTGATAAAACGTCATGTTTTCCTACATAGTAACAGTGATTACTCATTGGATCCCCCAACAGAATAGAGCGGTTATGGCGAGATGTGTGGATCTCGGTGTCATCAAAATACTACAATCTTCTACACTCTCTTGAAGAAGATGGCCTCCTGGACATTTCATGTACGGATGACATATTCTGTGTACACTTTGCATTTCTTCCAAGACTCAAACGAGACTTGGAGGTATTTATTGAAGGCTGGAACCACCATCCTCTACGCACTGAGAGAAACCGGTCTCCAACACAGATTTGGGAGATTGCACGGATGCTTAACACTGCTGTAGATTCTGATAACCCTGAGGTAAGAGTACAAATTCATTTTTAAGAAGCAAAAGTTGATGACTATAATTTGATAAGACAATGTCATTATGATATATAACAGTGTTTCTCAACTCCAGTCCTCGGGACCCACTGCTCTGCACATTTTGTTTGTCTCTCTTATCTGACACACTCAATTCAGTTCATGCAGACTCTCCTAATGAGCTGATGATCTAAATCAGGTGTGTTAAATAAGGGATACATACAAAATGTGCAGAGCAGTGGGTCCCGAGGACTGGAGTTGAGAAACACTGATATATAATATAGATAATCTATAATAAATATTACAATGGCATTGAATTGTAAATACAGTCAGGTCCATAAATATTGGGACATCGACACAATTCTAACATTTTTGGCTCTATACACCACCACAATAGATTTGAAATGAAATTAACAAGATGTGCTTTAACTGTAGACTGTCAGCTTTAATTTGAGCATTTATATCCAAATCAGGTGAACAGCGTAGGAATTACAACAGTTTGCGTGACTTCCACTTGTTAAGGGACCAAAAGTAATGGGACAATTGGCTTCTCAGCTGTTCCATGGCCAGGTGTGTGTTATTCCCTCATTATTCCAATTACAATTATTATTCTGTCCCATTACTTTTGGTCCCTTAACAAGTGGGAGTCACATATGTAAACTGTTGTAATTCCTACACTGTTCACTAGTGATGGGCATTCCGGCTCTTTTTTTGTGAGCTGGCTCGTTTGACTCAGCTCACTGAAAAGAGCCGGCTCTTTAAATAATAAATGTTTTAACTATGTCTTGGACTATGATAGGTGTGAAAACAATTTGTGAAATTGTGAGACATTGCGAGTATGATTTCATTTAATAATTTAATTAGAACTGTTTTCACACCTATCATAGTCAAAATCATAGTTTATTATTTAAAGAGCCGGCTCACGAAACGAGCCGGCTCTTCAAACGAGCCGGCTCACGAAAGAGCCGGAATGCCCATCACTAGTGTGTGCGCCTAGGCTTATATAATTATATTTTTTTGTGTTATTCTTTGAATTATTAGTCTATTGTTTTAAATAAAATTTAAATCATTCATTACATAATGATTGAATTTCTATAGGCTTTGTTTTTAAAAATAGAGTCGGCTCTTCAGATATGTGAGCCGGCTCCCGACGTTCACGTAAAAGAGCTGGCTCTTAGAGCCGGCTCGTTCGCGAACGACCCATCACTACTGTTCACCTGATTTGGATGTAAATGCCCTCAAATTAAAGCTGACAGTCTGCAGTTAAAGCACATCTTGTTTGTTTCATTTCAAATCCAATTTGGTGGTGTATAGAGCCAAAACAGTTAGAATTGTGTCGATGTCCCAATATTTATGGACCTGACTGTACATTGAATTGTTGTTTTATTGAAAATTTCTAGGCCATACAAGAGCCTGACATTGACTGGGAGACTGCTGCTGACTTTGATCATCTTGAATCAGAAAGCGGTGTTGTCGTACCCGAATATGAGAGCCCTCTGACTGCAGAAATGATGAATGAACTACATGGTTTGGTTGATCCACTGGATCTGAACATTAATGATGAACAGCTCTACATAATCTGCTATGAACACATAAAACGACTACGGACATAAAGATACATTTCAGTGAATACATGGACGCTTTAAGTTTGCAACTTTTTTTATTTTCTAGTACATGTAATAAGCATGTAAACATTTGAAGCTGAAGTACATGAACATTCTTTAAGAAGAAAACACTTATGCTTTGGTACTACATACACTGTAAACATATACAGTAACAATAAAACATTTTGAATGCATACAACTTGTACTTATGTGTTGGAATTCACAAACATCACTTCATAAACTTGCACAATAACTCATCATGTGAGCTTAGATTAGATTTATGAAATCCCTATATGTGCTACTCAGGTGTGCAATTAGGAACGTGACTGAGCAAGAACATGCATTAAAGCGACAGTTCACTCATTAAATGATAATTCTGTGATTACTTACTAAACTTCACGTAGTTTTAAATCTGCACGAGTTACTTTATTTTGTTAAACACAAAGCTAGATTTTTTTCAGTTAACAATGGTAACCACACAGCTGGTGGCAGCCATTGACTTCCATAGCATTCGTTTTTCCTACTATGGCTGCTGCCAACTGTGTGGTTACCATCATTAACAAAAACGGGTTTAAGGTTTAAAATTACATGAGGGTGAGTACATAATCACATAATTTTCATTTGAAGGGTGAACTACCACTTTAACTACAGGATAACAGATACTGTGTGTACAATAATGCACATTGCAGTCATGGTCAAATTCCATGACAATTTGAACATTTTTACAGTCTGCATTTTCCTAAATGCGTCCAAATTCATAGCCATGGGTAATGGCCTGTGAGATTACATTTTTGAATTCCATGTATGTGCAACTCAGGTGTGCAATTGGGAATGTGACTGAGCGGGAACATGCATTAACTACAGGATAACAGATTGTGTGTGTACCATAGCGCACACTGCAGTCGTGGTCAAATTCAATGACAATTTTGAAGTTCTCACGGTCTGCATGACTTAAGGGAATATGAGATTGTCCTGTCAGCCATTGGCAAAACTTGCTAACATTAATGTGTGTGTTGGTATGTTTTTCTGCCTTGTCCTCTTCACCCATACTCTCCTCCTCAGGTCTGTTGTCTCTGTCGTCTTTGATCTCTCCTGAGAAAGTGATTAAAAATCAGTTGAGAGCTTTTACCTTACAGTAATTTGCAGTTAAAAATATTACAATGGAATAAGTTTTAGCACTACAACTTTTGACAAATTGGCTTTAGTTAAAAAACAAATCTTTTTAAATCCAGTTTCAAGAAAAAAATCATAACCATAACAATGTAATGAGAACAGTTTTAACTGTAATGTGAAAACATTGATAATTTGCATTAATTAGTCACCTTCATCCTCCATGTCCTGTAAATAGTCCTGCAGAAAGTTGACTACTTTGGACTCCCTTGCACGCCTCATTGTACCCGTCTCACTAAATGAAGGTGATAGTGATTTCATCAGAAAATCAGCATCCACCTTAAATTTACAAAATTAAGAAAGTTAGACAATTATATTTAAAAACATTTACTGATTCAGCAAGTTATCTATTGGGTGGTATTTATATTTACCTTGCAAAAAGATCCTGGAACAAACAGCTGCCTGCAAATGTCAGTTTCTTGTTGTACCAAGCTAAGGAGGTCATAGAGTTTCAATCCAGAGGCAATTTGTTGTAGCATGGGAAGTAACCTCACTGTAGAGTGTAGAACCACAGAGCTATAATACAAAGATAATTGAAGAAAAAAATGAGTATCTGAATTAAAAATCAAGACCAATAACCTACAATAAAATGTCATATACCGCACAATCTCTTCTTTTTTTTCAAAAGACACTGCTCCCTGTATAACCACATGACAAAATTCTGTCTGTGAACTCCATGACAGTTGTGTTGTCAGCTGCCTTAATCTTTGAAACAAAACACACAAAAAGTATTTTAATTTTTAATCCTTGTAGGCAAAAAAAATTCCACTACCTTAACAATTTACCAAATAATTTAACTTTTAAAAGCCATTTTCCATACTTAAATGAGCTACCTCTTTAATTAGTTCCATGACTTCAGGGTCAGTAATGTCTCTTTCAGTTATTGCTTCCTGATCCACTTCTCCAGTAGATATATACTTGTAACACCACTGCGAAAAGAAGTTTGGTGGTGGTCCTCCCTGTGCGATGCTGACAGCAAATATCTCTCCAATAGCCCTGCATAAAATGGTTTGTCATGTCAACAATAATCATAAAAAACTAACATTGGCAAATGAGTGTGAAATTTAAATAACCTACTTGAAGTTATGTTTGTCCAAGTCTGTAATTGAGTACTTGGGGTTTTTGCCACCATCCCCACCCTCAAAAAAACGCTTCTCTATTCCTGACATCATTTCTTTTCAGAAAAGTAAAAAAGAGAACAATAAATTCATAGATATCAACCATAAATTATATTACTGTAAAACTGACCAGTTAAAAATTCTGTCTTCAGCGCCCCATTGTCAATGCCAGCCTCTCCAATAAAAGTAACTCTAAGGGCATTTTTAGGGGAAGACTTTTTCTGCCGCTGCCACTGTTTAATGCCTCTTTCAACCATCTGTTCCCTGGTAACACAAATGCTGAAGGTGCTGCTTTCGTCCACCCTTTCAGTAAGGCTTTTGATGACATCAGCAATGCTAATAATATTGGGAGCAGAGAAAAAAAGCATGAAATTGGAATGTTTCACATTATTAATGTAAAACAGTTAACTTCTGATGAACTATTTGGGGTTTGAGGTACCTTTTAATCTCTTGGTGTGTCCTTAATCGTTTTGGACATATCTCAGTTCTATCTGTGTCAAAGGCCTCTGTTTCATCAAAAACTCTGTGGGAATAAATATACAGTAATACTCTGTAAGCAGAGGTGCAGTTACTATCATAACATGTTAAAACCTTTATTGGAAATCTAGCTTAAAAAATAATTAATGAAAAAATGAAATACCTTTCACCACAGTAGCTTGCGTGGAATTCTACAGTGTCACTTGGGGTACAACTGCTCGCAAATGGGACAGGCAGTCTAAAGTAGTATGTAGTAATAAAACACATTATTATTATTATTATTTTTATTACTATTATTCAAGTGGAATGAATTAGTTATTCTTACTGTCTCAGAACCCTTGGCACATGAAGTAAGGTTTAAATTGTTGGTGTCCTTAAAATGTAAAATAAAAACATATTAAAGTATGAACTGGATGAATAACAGTACCTGTGACATGACTTCTTTTTAGGACATACAGACTTTATATTTGCTGCATCAAACAAACAAACAAACACATTTACCGTTACAGATGTTTCAATAGAGGAAGTGTTATCTGGGGAATTTTGCATAGCTATGTCCATGGCAGGACTGTCATCTGTAGAAAACATAGAAGTTGTCTGCAAAAGACCCAAAAAAACTAAATAAATAAATAACTTTATTAGCCATGGGGCAACAAATATGTAATTAATTAATAGTTTTAATAAGAAATAAATATTTTTCACCTCTTCATCAGAGAGTGTCACTGTCTTACAAGATGCCACACTGTCATCTGTAGGAAAACATAGAAGTCGTCTGCAAAAGACCCCCAAAAAATAAATAAATAAGTAACTTTATTAGCCATGGGGCAACAAATATGTAATTAATTAATTGTTTTAATATGAAAGAAATATTTCTCACCTCTTCATCAGAGAGTGTCACTGTCTTACAAGATGCCACATGTGCGGCTAAAAACTGGACTGGCATGTTTTCGTAACAGTTACGACATGTTGTTTTCGGCATTTTTTCAAACTCCTTTGAAGAATAAGGAAGAGGTGACATATCAAGTGTTCCTTGCACTGGCACAATGTATAGTGCTGACTTGCCACGAGCAACCGAATTGAGGTAAGCGCCTGTATAACCTTCTGCCTCAGGGGGTACAATACACAGTTTTCTTTGTCCAGATCCACCTATAAGGAGGGACATAATATTTAAAGTCACTTTGCCATGAGATCACATAAGATAGTATGTATAGAAAGTTTCAAAGTCTTACCAACAGCCTTATACAACATCCATGCCCCATTCAAATCAGTCATTTTAGGGTATGTCTCCTCGAGTTTTCTGGAGAGCTGTACATAATTTATATAATGTAAGTACTTTGACAAAAATACGTTTTTTTAATTCTTTAATAACATATGGTAAGTTATATTAGTCTAGCGATCAATAATTATATCTGCAATGCCCCCGGCATCAAAATGAACAGAGCACAGCTGCAAAGGAATTTAGGTGGTGCACTTACATAAAAAACATATTGCAAGTCATAAGTCTGACATGAACATCGAAGTGCAAGTGAAGTTTTCAACTACAACTTACCCATGAATGGTCAGAATCATCTTTGACAGTAATAGTTCTCCGACCCATCCCTGCTTGTAGAAGTGTCAGCTCATCTGAAGCTTTTGGTGTCTTCTCCATGTGTTTGTTTACCAGGTAGAACTGTACTTCAAAACACTTTACAGTATGTAGTTTTCTTTTCATGTCAGTAAAGCTAGAGTGTGTTCCTCTTTTCCTGGTCACTTTTTCCCCAAATGTTTTTCCAAACAGTCCTGGGAAGGATCTGCAAAACAAACAAAAAAACATAAACAGTAAATGTATTTTACAAAACAATGTTAAACACTGCATTCAACAATTTATTGTTAAAATGACCATAAAAACAATATGACAAACCTTTTCATGTTCTGCTCCAAGGTATTTTGCTGTGGAACTTCTTGTCTAGTGTGGTTTGTAGAATCTTGCAGAACCTTTTTCAAACACACCAAAGCAACACATTTCTAAAAATGTAAGCCATTACCACTTTAGGAAAGAAATGTTACAAATCAGATATATTTGACTCATAAAATGACTTTTTAAATTTTTACCCCTCAGTTAATAATAATATAATACAGTATATAGATTATTTAGGCAACTCAATTTTTATATTTTTAAATCAGTTATAAAATGAGCAAAATAGTCTACCCATGAGACTTTTAACATTATTATCTTAATTTTAGATTATAAAATGCATGTCATCAAGCCATTACTACAGTATATATTAATTGAGAGGAAAACATGTTAACCTATTGTTTACCTTATGCCAATATCTCCGAAAAGCACATGTAATTTTACACTTACACATTTACACTTAAATGTAGGTTTACACTTACCCTACTACTTTTATATTAAATGGTGATAACATTGCTGCTTTAATATCATGCATTGTATGATCAATGTGCAAAATTATGTAATTGTCAATCTTTTAGAAAAGCAGATCAGTGTAAGTATAGGTAAGGATGAGAACAATCCTCACTGTCTCTTGTTGCAGGCCGGGAAAGGGCGCTTTGCAGCAGTGAGACGACCTTTCTTGCTGCCTCCTGCAATTCTTCCTAATAACAGTTTACAGATATGTGTATAATCAGTCTTTCGTAATTATGAGCTGACTATACAGAAATCAAAAAGAAGCCAAGAACATGATGGAATTGATCACTTAGAACCAAAATAGACGTATGCAGAATATTTTCATAACAATTAAATATATTTATTTTATATTACTGCTGTTGTCAAATAGGCTCTGCAAAGTAAGGCCATTCCCAATTTATGGTATTAAGGACAATAATGCTTGCCATTGTGTTTTACCTCATTTTTCTCCGACATTCTTGGGGATTCTTTGACGAAAATGCTGTAAGGGGGGAGGGGAGGCGGCAGATTGTAGTTGATTGGGTTTTACAAATGACCAATCACAGGTGGGAAGACAGAAAGTCATTGCCCCGCCCTCAAAGTGTCAAAAGTCAACTCGAGGAGCGAGCGAGTGTTGAGTAGTCGCGCGAGCGCTCATGTGCAGTTGTGCGCGCTAGGCAGCAGGGGCTTGCGCCAGTATTCATTTCCGCTCCTAAATACTGTTCTGCGCGCTCGCGGTGTACAAATGCGCGCTCGCGGGTGCACAGATGCGCTCTCGCGTTGTTATTTTCCTCTCGTGGGTCTGTTTTGCGCGCTTGGCTTTATTCGCGTGCTCGTGGTTTTCGCGCGCGCGACTTTTGACTCTATTTAAACGCCATACGTTTAAAAACTGAGGTGCCGCTAGTTGTGGTTTTGTTAACGGTTAATGTTTTATAACGCTAATAAAAAAATACCCAATGTTTTTTATCACGTGTGGTGCTTTGGTTTTGTACTTCATCTTATTTAAACGCAATCATGTTTAAAGTCTGTTATTCTGGATGTTAACTTGAACGAATTTAGTCTGAGAGTATTTGTTTAGGCCTTTTTTTACAAGCTCTGAGAGAAAGTCCGCGGGAGCGGGCGGGTTTGGACACAAACTTTGCGGGCGCGGGCGGGAGTGGAACATGCGGGTTGCAGGAGCGGGCGGTCCTGGTCAGATATTCAGCGGGAGCGGGCGGGTGCGGGTTAAGGAAATCAGTCCCGCGCAGGGCTCTAATTTATTGTTTGACCTCACTATTTGGGGAATAGACACAGTCTCTATAAAATGGACTACACACACTTATGTCAATTAAGTGGGTAGAACAAAAACTGAATATTTTACTTGTCATATGGTGCGTAGCATCTTCATTACATCACTGGGATAAAGAAAACAATTTTGGACAAGAGAAAAAAAATACTCCATATGTAATTTACTTATTGTTTTCTTGTTATTGTGAATTTGTACAATAGGAAAAAGAGTGGCATATAGGAGATAACATGTTATAAAATCTGAAAAGCCACAGATGAAGGACAATAAAAATGTATACTTGTTTTTAAATGTTGAAAGGCAAGTGATTGTTGTGTTTCAGTGAGTGATTTAAGGATTGTTCTGCTGGGGAAGAGTGTGTCAAAAAACAGTCGAGTGGGAAACTTCCTGTTGGGACGAGCAGCGTTTGACAGTAAAGCTCCTCCAGATGTTGTAGAGAGAGTCGGAGGAAGATTGAAGGACAGATATGTGAGCATCATCAACAGTCCTCAGCTGCTCCAGACAAACATCTCAGATCATCAGATAGAACAAACACTGAAAGAATGTGTGAATCTGTCTGCTCCAGGACCTAATGCGTTCATACTCGTACTGCAGGACAATGACTTCACTGAGAAGGACATGAGAAGAGTGAAACAAGTGCTGAAAGAATTCAGCGAAGTGGCAATTAAATACACCATTTTGCTCACAACTGATGATGAAGCACATGGTGTTAATGGGCCACCTCTGAAAGTTAATAAATTAATTGAACAATTAACTGCAGAGTGTGGAGGAGGACATATGCATATCGAAGAAGGGCAACCTGTATGGCATTCTGAGATATTCAGATGTATAGAGAATATACTCAAGGAAGAACATGAACCATTTCTAATATGTGACATCTATGAGAATATAGGAGGAGGAAGATTTGTGAATGAGCTGAGAAGATCTGAAGGTTCATTTACATCAAAAAAGGAAGATTCTGATGGTAAGGACACTCAAACAATAAATAGGTACTTATTATTAAACTGTGTTCTTCAGTACAATACTGAACAATATTCTGACACCAGGTTGAACATCAGGGGCAGATATAACATTGAAATTGACTTTTGCTATTTTATTGATAGTAGTATTGTACTGATAGAAATTAGATGCACTGTAGAAGCAGAATTCAACTGCCATTTCAGAAACACTCCTTACCTAATGTGTCTAACAGACAAAGGTTATACATAATTACATGCATGATTTATATCATGTGACCTACTGCCCTCTTTACCCCAGACAAAATAATATGTTGAAAAAAGGTACAGCTGCAAACAGTAACATGTAGTAAGTTCACACATTCACAGAGTAGATTTCAATAGCACTTTTGAAACGTGCTTTAAGCTTTTGTGAATCATTTGTTTCATATCAGTGTGTATCATGTATTAATTGTTGATAGACCAAGTTCATGAGTGAATTTGTGTTTATATATTAATGAAATTAAAGCTGTACCATGATTTTGACATAACATATATAATCTTTCTTTTTAATATAGTGAATATTAGAGAGAAAAGTCCTGTTCATGACAGCCTAAAGAGTAAGTTTCTAAACTGATTACAGACAGATTTTCATTTGATTGAACATTAATAAAAAATGGTAGCACTTTAGTATGGGGAACACATTCACCATTAGCTATGAATTTTCTGTTATCTATGATTTAAAAAGTAGCCTAAGCTTTACTCACCCTCAAGCAATCCTGGGTATATCCTATATGATTTTTTTCTTTCTGATGAACACAATCGGAGATATATTGATAAATATCCTGACGCATCCAAGCTTTATAATGGCAGTGAATGGATCAACGTCTATGATCAACGTGTATGAAGCTGAAGAAAGTGCAATCTTGAAAAGGGTTGCCTTTTTTTCAAGAAATGAAGGTTTTTTGATTGAAACATTCCAGGATTTTTCTCCATATAGTGGACTTCAATGGAGCACAAACGGCTGAAGGTCAAAATTAGTTTCAGTGCAACTTCAAAAGGTTTTAAACGATCCCAGACAAGGAATAAGGGTCTTAGGAGAGAGCTAGTTCAAGATGAGCATTTATGGTTAAAATATAATTATAAAATATATCATTTTTAATTTTTTTTTAGAAAATGATTGAGGGTTTATCTAGATAAGACCCTTATTCCTCGTCTGGGATTGTGTAGAACGCTTTGAAGCTGCACTGAAACTGTAATTTTGACCTTCAACCATTTGAAGGCCTTTGAAGTCCACTGAAGTCCAAGTCCATTGAGAAACTAAAATCCTGGAATGTTTTCATCAAAAACCTTAATTTCTTTTCGACTGAAGAAAGAAATACATGGACATCTTGGATGACATGGGGGTGAGTAAATTATCAGGAAAATTTGAATTTGAAAGTGAACTAATGCTTTAAGTTCAGGTATTGGGTAGGATTATGGAATGTAGAATATGGTCATGAAGAATAAGGCATTAATATGTCCTATATAAGTACCAATGTACAGCCAATTTGCAGGCTAATAAGAAACTAGTTAAAAGTGATAATTGTTCCCCATTCTAAAGTGTTACCTAAGAAATAATATCTAAATATACTCTAGTAATTTACTATAGCGGTTTTGTTGTTGTTTAAGGAAGCATAAATTTCACCAGAAAGCTGAACTTGGTGCTGTGCGGAAGTAATGAAACACTGAGGAACTCTGTATCAAATCTTATAAGAGAGAAGAAGAGAGACATGGCTGTACATAGACGTCTGATCAGTCTGGTGGAGCTTCCAGCTCTCAGTCGGCTCTCGGAGAAGGAAGTGATGCGTCAGACTTATTGCTGTGTGTCTCTCTGTGATCCTGGAGTTCATGTTTTCCTCCTCATTATTCCTGATGCTCCACTGACTGACGAAGACAAAGCAGAAATAGAGGAAATCCAGAGGATATTCGGCTCAAGAATCAACAAATACCTCATGTTTATCAGAATCCTAGATGAGAACCTTAGTCAAATTAATTTAGTTGCTCCTGCATCTAGTGACATGCCTATTCAGACGTTTGGAGGTCACTGTTTTGTTCTGGGGAACAGCTCACAGGTTCCAGCTCTACTGCAGGATGTGGAGAAAATGGTAGAGGAGAACAAAGAAAGTTACTACTCAACCTTCATGTACCTTCAGGCTCAATTAGAACTGGAGAGAAACAAACACAGAGCTGAAATAGAGCAGCTGAGAAAAGCTCAATTAACAACAGGTATGAGATCAAAAAAGTGTGTGCTCATGTTTAAATTATAACAATTTATGTTAAATTATATACAATTCACTACTTGTTTGACAATTAAAAGGACCCACTTTATGTTAAGTGGCCTTAACTACTGTGTACTTACATTTAAATTAATCATTCGATACAATGCACTTATTGTGTACATACATGTTTTTACATTGTAGTTATATTTTAAAAACACCTGCATGTAATTACATCTGTAATTAATTTCTGTAATTACATTTATAATTACACTCTTGACCCATCCCTTAACCCTTACCCCTACCCTTAAACCTACCCATACCACCAAAGCTTTCTCTAACCTTACCCGTATCCCACCTCAATAGCTGCAAATTTGTTTTGCAATTCAATATGAACCCAATAAGTACATTGTACTTATTTTTTGATGTAAGTACATAGTAGTTAAGGCCACTTAATATAAAGTGGGACAAATTAAACTCTCAAGTGTCATATTTGCTCTAACCAATAGCATATGTGACATAGAAACACATCTGCTGTGATTCTCTTGTCATAATGATCAGGAGACAATACTGATTCCCTTCAAATTGGACACAAACTGCAAAATAATAAATGGATTAAAAAAAAGAGAGAGAGAAAAAAGATAAATATTTCATTGTAATAATTGTTCTTCTCTTGCTGTTTGCAGGTGTAACACACAGTGATGTTGGTGTGAGGATTGTGTTGCTGGGAAAGACGGGTGTTGGGAAAAGTGCATCAGGAAACACCATACTGGGGAAAAAAGCTTTTAAATCATTACTGACTTCGCGCTCAGTGACCAAAGAGTGTCGGAAAGAAACGACAGAGTTCGACAGAAGACAAATAACTGTGATTGACACTCCAGGACTGTTTGATACTGGAGTCGATAATGTTGAGACCAGGAAGGAGATTGTGAAGTGTGTCTCAATGGCGGCACCTGGACCACATGTGTTTCTGCTGGTGATTCAACTGGGACGATTCACTCAAGAGGAGAAAGATGCCGTGAAGATGATCCAGGAGACTTTTGGAGACAAATCCAGAATGTACACCATGGTGCTGTTCACCAGAGGAGATGGACTTGGAGAAACAACAATTGAAGATTTTATTGACGGTGAAGATAGCTTACAATACCTCATCCAGCAGTGTGGAAAGAGATACCATGTGTTCAATAATGAGACAAAGTTCGAAAACAGGTTTCTGAGCTGCTGGATAAGATTGACTGTTTGGTGACAGCAAATGGAGGGAGTTTCTACACCAGTGAGATGTTCCAGCAGGTGGAGAAAAACATCAAAGAACAACAAGAGAGAATCATAAAAGAGAAAAAAAAAGAGAACAAGAGAAAAGAAGAAGAGCTGAGAGCCAAATATAATGAAGAATTAGAGCAAATAAAGAAAACAAATGAGAGAGAAAGACAAGAGATGCAGAATAAACTGAGAAAAAGAGAAGAGGAGTTTAAAAAGAAAGAAGAGGAGATTAAGAAAGAAACAGATGAGATTGTACGAAAAGAGCTGCAGCGAAAACTGGAGGAGCAGCAGAAACTGTTTGAAGAGGAGAATGAAAGAAAAGAAAAGGCTTTAGGAGAACAACAACAGAACTTCATAAATTATTTGAAAGAAAAACATGAGAAAGAAAAACAAAAACTCCAGGAGAAAATTCAACATGAAACAAGAGAACAAGCAGAGTGTGAATATCGTGAAAAACTTGAGAAAGAAGTGGCTAAAGCTTTAAAAGAAGCTGAAGAAAAAGTTCCATTTAGATCAAAACGAGCTCGAGACTGGAGTCAGTATGTTCCTGTTCTTGGGGGAGTTGCTGGAGGAGCTGTTGGTTCTGTTGAAGACATTGTGCATTGGATTATCAGAAAAACATCAACCACAAAATCAAAGAATGAAGAGTGAATTCAATGCCCAATTTCCAAAACCATTCTTTTTCCATTGTGCTGTTTTTAAAATCCATTTAGAATTATTATTAGAAATATTTCATTTCCTTATTTTTTGTCTTCTCAGATTTAGGATCTGATTCCCAGTGAAAGCAGAACTTTATATTTACAGCAATACAAAATACCAATGTTTCTCATTGTATATGATTAATTAAACATAAGATAATTTCCAATTTCAGATCCTGTTTCTTAAGTACAGTCAATCATGGTGACAAATTAATCAGAAAAGAAGACCTAAAACTGTTGGATTTTTTTTTTTTTTTTTTTTTTTTTTAAATCTGTTTATGTAAGGATGCTAATTAAAGTTAATTTTGAGACTTAGTCATTATTTCCTTATGGTACTAACAACTTCCTGTGTGTCACAAGTCCACTGAAGGCAAGTTTGAAAGTGAATCCAAGTGCAGCTTTATTTAACAAATGTGAACTAAATACAAAAACAAAGATATGGCTTGACTTGAAACTTTAACAAATTTGTATTTATTTATATTAACTCACAAACAGCAGGGTACAGGAAACAAAGTGGAGGGGCTCGATGAAGCAGCTTCAACTCAAGCTCTGATGATCGCACTGTGTTTGCATACTTTACCACAGCTGAAGTTAAATAAATTCAATATTTGACTAATACACTGATGTTTCAAAGACATTTTCATTCAATACTGTATGTACTGCTTACATGGTTTTGGGTACAGGGGGTGGGATGGTGGGCCAGGCCTGTGAAAGGGAACAGGACCTGGATCAGGTGACAGTGATTGGCCTTGGTTGTGGTGTAGTGGCAAACCATGGATCAATGGTGGACCTGGGCCATGGAGCAGTGGGCAAGACCATGGGCCATGGAACAGGACAGGCTCTGGCATGGCAGCCATGACATGAAGAGCCTCTGGCGTAGCGGGCATGACGTGAAGATGCTCTGGTGTCATCCCTGAGGTACTCTGTCTATAAAGCCTGGTTCACACTATCATTCATGGCAAGGTTTTGTTTTTTCTCTGTTATACTGCATCTCTCAGCATCTTCATATATCTTGTTTTCTGGACTCTTTGCCTCTCTCTTGGATTACCCTATTTGCCTGTTTTTCCTATCTGATTGCTTCTTTGGATTGTTGAGTTTTGACCCTTTGCCTGTATTGATTATGATTACCAGCAGCCATATCACCCTGTAAGCCCAAGACTGGTTGCCCACTGAAGCAAAGCAGGGCTGAGCCTGGTTAGTACCTGGATGGGAGACCTCCTGGGAAAACCAGGTAGCTGCTGGAAGAGGTGTTAGTGAGGCCAGCAGGGGGTGATCATCCTGTGGTCTGTGTGGGTCCTAACGCCCCAGTATAGTGACGGGGACACTGTACTGTAACAAGCACCGTCCTTCGGATGAGATGTTAAACTGAGGTCTTGATTCTCTGTGGTCATTAAAAATCCTATGGCACTTCTCGTAAAGAATAGGGGTGTAACCCCCGGTGTCCTAGCCAAATTCCCTCCATAGGCCCTTACCAATCACGGCCGCCTAATAATCCCCATTCATTGAATTGGCTCTTTCACTCTCTCTCCTCTCCACCTTCAGCTGGTGTGTGGTGAGCGCACTGGCGCCGTTGTACTGTGGCTGCCGTCGCATCATCCAAGTGGATGCTGCACAGTGGTGGTGGATGAGGAGAGACCCCTGCTATGATTGTAAAGCGCTTTGGGTGTACAGTAGTACATAGGAAAGCGCTATATAAATGCCTCATTCATTCATGATTTTGGAATGGGTTATTCAATAAATGCTGTATTTAGATCCTCATTTAACTCTTGTAGTGTTTATCTTCTCATTTGTGTGACAATACCTGTTCTGCTTGTGCCTCAAACATTTCTCCTCCAGGTCTTGTTGTCCTCCTATCACATTCCTTTGATGGAATTCTGTAAATAGCCTTTTTGCCTGTTTTAGGTTGATGTTAGTAAGTTTTATAGAAGATAGAGAGTAAAAGCTATACCTTTTCAAGGAAATATTAATGATAGTGACGGCAGTGCATCAGAAAATAATGTAGTAGTATGAAAGGAAGAATTTGAAGATTAAGGAGAATAGAAGCACTGATGGTGATGGCAGAGATGAAGAATATAGATTGTTGTGGAAGTCAGGCATTTCAGTACATTCTACTATGTTAGTTTGGAAGATCTGATCCATACTGAAACCAGAGGTCAGGAAAGATGCCAGT
The DNA here is from genome assembly GCF_018812025.1 of Megalobrama amblycephala. Lineage (NCBI taxonomy): Eukaryota > Metazoa > Chordata > Actinopteri > Cypriniformes > Xenocyprididae > Megalobrama > Megalobrama amblycephala. Next base: position 71,014,682 of record NC_063044.1, read on the forward strand.
GCCTGTTGTCATCACTACACTGACAAGCCTGATGACTAAACAGGTCAAGATCAAGTTATGTGTGGAAAGTGTGGGCTATACTGAAAAAAAAAAAAAAAAGAAAAAGTGTTGTTGATTTTCACTTGTAATACAATCATTGATTTGGAATTCCAAGAAAGAAATAATGTTAAAGATTTTTTTTAAGTTTTTGAAAAACTAAGACATGGTTTCACTATTTTCCAGGCAGTGAAGTTGTCTGAATTTGTGTTTCACATAAACACAGTCAGTTATGTCTGTAAACGTAAACAGCAGGGACAAAAATTGCATATAAAAGAAAGATACTCTTCTCCATTAAGGAGATGTGATGTGTGCAAATTAGGAAACAGGCAGAGACGAAAACTGAATTTGTACTTGCTTTTAGTAAGGTGACCTGATTTCTGAAATGGAAACCGGGGACAATTCCTATTTGAGTGGTCAAAATACCACCAAAATCTCATTTGTTATTATCTATTAATTAAAAAAAACGGGGACAGTACATTTTTAATTTATTTATTGTTGTGGGTTCCACATTTTACATTAATAAATATTATGATTTAATTTAATTATTAGGATTTTTGGTCTGGTTTTAACTAGCCGGTAGGCCTAACTACAAAAAACTATTAAACTATTACACTATTTTGAAAAATCACATTACAAAATATGAGATAAATAACACAAATAATATTTGCAACATTTATTAATGAATTTAATATTTTCATTTTCACGAGCTGTTACTGTACAAAATTACAACTTTTGTCCGATGACATTTTAATTTTCTTTTAACAGCTTTACATTTTTGACATGAAAGTAACTTTGTTGTGGCATTCTTGAGTAAAATGTAGGCTACATTATTATTTCCCACTGGAATTTGTAAAAATTTGTTGGGTGCACCTCCTCTAGGGGGGTCCAAGGGCATGTCCCCCTCGGAACAAAATTTTGTACATTTTAAGGTTAAATGCATCAATCTGGTGCACTTTGGAAGCTCAAAATTAAGAGCTTCAACTCATGTACAGTGTGCAAATTGAACAAAGAAACAACATTGACTTGTACCTGGACATTAAAGAGGGTTCAAACATCTTTTTATTTGTGATATAAAGTCTACATTGTTTTAGGTGTTTTAGGATGCCAAACAATTATTACAATAAAATAATAATAGAATAATGTTTTAGGCCTATATATTTATTCATATGACAATAATATCCATATAGGCTATTGTAACAAATACGCTCTAAAATAAATTATTATTTTTAGTTAGGCTACTTTACACAACGTATAGGGAAATTAAAATAGTAGTTTGTAGCCAATTTCTAATATAAATCCTTGAGCTTTAATTATGATCACCAGATCACCAGCTGATCGTGTGAGCAAAGTGCGCACTTCTCTTTAAAACACGCAGCACAGACAGACTGTATATATATTTAATAGTGCTGTCAAAATATATATATTTTTAAACATATCTCTTTATTAAAATATGTTAAACAGTTCAATACCGCTTTTCTACAGTATCCACCGGCAGCGAGTTCACACACGCAGCAGTTGTACAGAGCCACGCCTCCTGTCACTCACTCAGAGCAGAGCCACACCTGCTGTCACTCACTCAGTACAAAGCCACGCCTCCTGTCACTCACTCAGAGCAGCGGCAGGTCTCGAGACTCTCTTTCGGTCTGGTTGAAGGGTTTTTGTTATGATATAATAACTGATATGACAACTTTAGCACATTTGTCAGCTAAACATTCATTCAGTGTTTCCCATTAATGACCCTGTGCACCGGGTCATAATGAACTGAAAATTTAGAACATAGGCTATGGTCTATACGTTGTATTTTTCCAAGGAACTAAAATCGAAACCGTGATATGGCTTTGTGCCTTTATAAAACAGCAGAAGACAGCGATTAAGAAACCTCTATGCTGTATGCTGGCCATACTTTTTTCCAATGTATTTGCGGATTATTTTGAATGAGATATAAAACGGGGACATTTCCGGGGACAGCTCCAGTCGGGGACGGAGCACCAAAAACCAGGACTGTCCCCGGAAAACGGGGACGTCTGGTCACCCTATTTTAGTAGGAAAAATAACAAAACACCCAATAATACAATAAACAGTGAATCAAACATACATCCAAAACAAAATACATACCTACTTACAAATTATACAAACGTAAAGGATTAACGATAACAAAGCAAGGGACAAGAGCGGTGCTAAAGGAAAGAAATCAGTAAAACATAAACAGGTTAACTAAACCCCAACACAAATGCTAAGCTAAACAAAAGAAAGCAAGAAAAATAACATCTTCAGTGTAGAACACTGCTATCTACACTAACAAACATAAATACATAAATTGGCACCCGCTCATTGTGTATAAATAACTTTACGTGCTGTGAGGTGTAAGGCACGTGACATACTAACCTGGTCCCATCACTATCGAAGAAGGACTTGAACAAACTCTGGTAAACCGAGAGTCGAGTCACACTGTGATAACTTGTGCCTCGAGCAAGGAATAGACTGGAGACGTTATGCTGATTCAAAACAATGCAGCAGGATTTATTTCTCTTCACATCACTGTAGTGCAAATGCGTATATTAAGTCATGCAGGACTTATTTTTTTCAGTTCACCTAACTGCATACGGACATTAACTATGAAATAAACATTTTGTTGCTTAACTCTTAAATGAAAACCAAAAATAATAATTCTTTTGGAATATCACATTTCCAAATTACTACACACACCATAAACTGAATACAGCTTCATGAGGAGTTCCAACAGAAGAAAACTAACACACAATAACTAAATCAAAATGAAACTAAGCAAGGGCAAACACAAGAAAAGCAAACGCTTCTCCCGCGCTCGAGTCACATCTGGGTCTTCCCTTGAGTGACATAAATGACGCGACGCTCTGGTTTTTACAGAGACCGTCACTTTATCTACTAAATTCATGCCCTTATGTCCTGCAAAACATTTTTAAACCCTGCAGTACCCTTTTATATGGTATTTTTGTACAAGGTTATATATTCATCTCGAAAAAAATGTTTAACCTGCAATATGTACTTTAAATAACAAGAGTTCAGTACATGGAAATGACATACAGTGAGTCTCAAACTCCATTGTTTCCTCCTTCTTGTATAAATCTCATTTGTTTAAAAGACCTCCGAAGAACAGGCGAATCTCAACATAACACAGACTGTTACGTAACAGTCGGGGTGTACGCCCCCAATCAACAGACTAGGTAAGCAAGCAATGACAATAGCAAAAAATGGCAGATGGAGCAATAATAACTGACATGATCCATGATATTTTTAGTGATATTTGTGAATTGTCTTTCTAAATGTTTTGTTAGCATGTTGCTAATGTACTGTTAAATGTGGTTAAAGTTACCATTGTTTATTACTGTATTCACGGAGACAAGAGCCGTCGCTATTTTCATTTTTAAACACTTGCAGTCTGTATAATTCATAAACACAACTTCATTCTTTATAAATCTCTCCAACAGTGTAGCATTAGCCGTTAGCCATGGAGCACAGCCTCAAACTCATTCAGAATGTAAACATCCAAATAAACGCTGTACTTACGCGATTAGACATGCTGCATGATGAACACTTTGTAAAGATCCATTTTGAGGGTTATATTAGCTGTTTGAACTTTTTTTATGTTGTTTAAGGCAAGCGCGAGCTCTTGGGGCGTGGAGCACCAGATTTAAAGGGCCACACACCATGAATTGGCTCATTTATAATTATGCCCCAAAATAGGCAGTTAAAAAAATGAATTAAAAAAAATCTATGGGGTATTTTGAGCTGAAACTTCACAGACACATTCAGGGGACACCTTAGACTTATATTACATCTTTTAAAAAAAAGTTCTAGGGCACCTTTACTGTCAAGTCTGTAGTTACACCAGTCCACCAGAAGGTGTCTGCCAGCTTCAGTTTCTCTACCAATTGTGACCTTACATCAGATGCCATATCAATCCGCTAAGCAATGTTTGTATCTGACAACGGAATGGTTT